>NC_139637.1:9645073-9652573 GCF_964638095.1 Poromitra crassiceps
TCATCTAGTTTGACAGTTATTGAGAGTTGATTTGAGTTAATGAGTTATTAATTTGAGTTAGTGTGGACCAGTGATGTCACTGGTCCACACTTTAACACTCAATAACTGTCAAATTAAATGACAGACTTCAAAACAGTTTACAGTTTTCTGATATACTACTGATGTTCTAATGATACAAAGCTGGTTGAAAATGGGCAGAGTGTTCCTTTAAGTAAAGAATGTGTGTACTTAGCATGGGTCCTATTCCTATTACTGATCTCTCCCTCCCTCTCTCCTGTCTCACTGATCTCTCCCTCCCTCTCTCCTGTCTCACTGATCTCTCCCTCCCTCTCTCCTGTCTCACTGATCTCTCCCTCCCTCTCTCCTGCCTGTCTGTTTGTCCTCACTGATCTCTCCCTCCCTCTCTCCTGTCTGTCTGTTTGTCCTCACTGATCTCTCCCTCTCTCCTGTCTGTCTGTTTGTCCTCACTGATCTCTCCCTCCCTCTCTCCTGTCTGTCTGTTTGTCCTCACTGATCTCTCCCTCCCTCTCTCCTGTCTGTCTGTTTGTCATCACTGATCTCTCCCTCCCTCTCTCCTGTCTGTCTGTTTGTCCTCACTGATCTCTCCCTCCCTCTCTCCTGTCTGTCTGTTTGTCCTCACTGATCTCTCCCTCCCTCTCTCCTGTCTGTCTGTTTGTCCTCACTGATCTCTCCCTCCCTCTCTCCTGTCTGTCTGTTTGTCATCACTGATCTCTCCCTCCCTCTCTCCTGTCTGTCTGTTTGTCCTCACTGATCTCTCCCTCCCTCTCCCCTGTCTGTCTGTTTGTCCTCACTGATCTCTCCCTCCCTCTCTCCTGTCTCACTGATCTCTCCCTCCCTCTCTCCTGTCTGTCTGTTTGTCATCACTGATCTCTCCCTCCCTCTCTCCTGTCTGTCTGTTTGTCCTCACTGATCTCTCCCTCCCTCTCTCCTGTCTGTCTGTTTGTCCTCACTGATCTCTCCCTCCCTCTCTCCTGTCTCACTGATCTCTCCCTCCCTCTCTCCTGTCTGTCTGTTTGTCCTCACTGATCTCTCCCTCCCTCTCTCCTGTCTCACTGATCTCTCCCTCCCTCTCTCCTGCCTGTCTGTTTGTCCCCAGACAGACCATTGTAACATCTGTCTGTCTAGTGATCAAGTTACACTCCCCCTGGGGGCCAGAGAGAGAGGTTTAATATATCTGACCCTGAGCTGGAGACAGAGATAATGCAGAACAACCCTGTGTCCGTCCGTCCGTCTGTCCAGGGCTGCCGCTCCCTACACGCGCACAACGCACTGGGCGTAGGAATACCACGGTCAAACAGACAGTGCGGTGGATGCCCCGCAGTTTGGTAATAATGCCCCTTCTAAAATTAACTCTCCACACGGCCAGTTTGGCATTTTTGAACTGGCCACGGTGCCTCCTTAAAAGAAAGTTGTGGGATCTCCTTGTTAATGACATGCGACGCAGTAAACAAACTCACGTTTCCCTCGTCACCAGTCATGCTGGACATCAGTACAAGTGTGAGATCCCTCTCATTCCCGCAAATATGTAACGTAGCCTACGTAAATAAATACAGTGTTGTGTAGTGGAAGCCATCATCTTGCTCTATAATGACCAGAACGGGTGTTTCTTCAACATGCTGCAGCAGAAAGGGAGATAAACAGCGGACGCTATTTTCGTAGTTAAGCTACTGTACTTCCCTGCATACGGCAGATACTTCCTCATTGGAGTTTCAAAATAAAGCGCCTCTGCTTCTAACATGAAATAATTCAGGCATCTCAAGTAAAACAAAATGAAATTACTATTACGAGATTTCTCCACACACACTAGAGCAGGGCTACCCGGCCCGTCGGACTCGGAACCCGAACCCGGCCCGACTTACGGGCCGGGTTCGGACAGAAACATTGAAGTCGCGTTCGGGCTCGGGCCGGGCTCGGTCACGTAATCAGTCACTTGTTTTTGCCTTCAAATATATCTATCATCAGCTCCTGAGCTAATTTACTACGTTAATGAAAGCACCTGAAGGCATCGAATGAAACACGCCCAGACATGCACTCTGCTGCTCTGCCCGGAGTCAGCTGCGTGTCGGCTCAGCGCTGGTGTCGCGGACACCGTGCAGTACTTCTTTCAGCGATGTGGTGGGACTGTGTGGGCAGTGCACGGCACGCACGAATTAGGCTGTTTGGTGCTTTGCTTTGTACATTACGTATTAATCATTGACTGCTTTGAATTACGAGGACTGATTTTGGTTTGGGATTATATAGGGCTGTTTATAGGCTGGACAGACTCATTGAATTATGCGCTCGCTGCGCTCCGAGGGGAAAAAAAAAATCAGGGAGGGGGTTCGGGCCGGGCTCGGACAGATTATCAATTGACACCTGTCGGGCCGGGCCGGGCTCGGCTAATAATGTGACGGGCTCGGTCGGGTTCGGTAAGGAAAATTCAGCCCGAGCCCAGCTCTAACACACACACACACACACACACACACACACACACACACACACACACACACACACACACACACACACACACACACACACAAGATTGCATTTGTGAATTTTTCTTGGTAGAGGGTGGGGGCACAATGAAAAAATGTACGCTTAGAGCACCCAAATGGCCAGCAGGGGCGCTGTGTCTGTCTCTCTCTCAGCCCCGCCCCCAGGTGACAGAGAGACAGGCCAGGTTGTGTATTGCCACAAGCGGAGATGTGGATCATTAGGGCTGACACATACCGGTACTCACACAACTGCTTTCACCCCCCAATCCCCCCCCACCTCACACTCACACACACACACACACACACACACACACACACACACACACACACACACACACACACACACACACACACACAGCCTTCGGTGCTTTGGAACAAAGACTTGCCTTTCAGCCTTTCAGCCTTTGAAAGCCAGCAGGGAGTTATGTGTTGCTGGTGAATACATACATGTTTCTGTAGCCCTTTTCCCACATGCGCTTTGTACCGCAAAATGACCGGTACGTGGTCTAATGCCTGCATGTGAGAAAGGCGCCGTGCCGGTATAAGCGCGACCCCGTCGTCCCCGACATTTCACCAGTTTCGACCCAGTCAGAAGACCGGTATGCTCTTAAGGAGACGCAAGTGGAAACGGTTCCAGTCATTTTCCGCGACAGCGGTCCTTCAATCATGGGCGAGGAGTAGCCTACACACGTTGCTTAATGTTCCAGCGGGCATAATCTAATCATTCGCGCTAGGGATGTCAATTTTCGGTTAATTTCACTTTCGATTAACCGACGCTAATAATCGATTAACCTATCGGTTAATTCATAATTTTTTAATATAAAAAAAAAAAAAAAAAAAAAAAAAAAAAAAATGTGTCTATTTACTCAATGAGCTCATGCCCAAACAAGACGTGTCTATTTAGATGCTGAAATGTTAATGCTTTTTGTGTTAGAATTTCTAACACAAAAAGCATTAACAAGCATTAACAAAAAGCATCAACATTTCAACACAAATTCTTTTTGTGTTAGAATTTCTAACACAAAAAGCATTAACATTTCAGCATCTAAATAGACACGCCTTGTTTGGGCATGAGCTCATTGAGTAAATAGACAAAAAAAAAAAAAAAAAAAAATTTTTTTTTTTTTTTTTTTTTTTTTTTTTTTTTAATATTAACTGATAGACCGACAGCAATAACCGAACAACGACGTTAGCGACGGTTAATCGATTAACGGTTAACCGTTGACATCCCTAATTCGCGCACATTAAAGCAAACTGGCGAAATGATCTTGTGATAGCCTAATAAGAGCAGTATGTCAGCTTGCTGATTTCCGAACGATCCAGTCTGTAAAAAGTGCTTCAACGCAACGCAGGTGAACGGATAAACATCGAACCAGCAACTATTTCTCTCAGACACGGATCCCAACTTCTTCAAAGTGCATCAACTAATCATTCGCGCACATCAAAGCAAACTACTTCCACGGATTTCGCTTGTGCATTTGCTGTGTCATTCGCTGTGTCTGTCCGTGGCTGCTGCTCTCGAGCAGAGAGGGGAGGGGGAAATCGGCTGTGTTGATTACGCTGGCGGCTTGACGCTGCTCTTAAGTCAAACGAGTGTGATTTATTGTGTGACAACTGACAAGCGAACTTATTTCGAGTTTTGCCGACCCCCCAAATAAGCTCCCGCCCCCCCCAACATACAGGAAAATTCGCTGATAGATTCCCACATGCGCGAGCCGAAGTGTGAAGGGAAATGTCCGATATTGACTTACAGGTAATTTTCCGGTACGCATGTGGGAAAAGGGCTTGTGTGTGTGTGTGTGCGTGCCTTGTCTCTGTGTGTGTGTGTGTGTGTGTGTGTGTGGGGCAGAGGAAGGTGAGTCAGTGGAGCGTTGGCCTGACTCTTTGATGACAAAGGGCTGAAAAAGGACAGAGGGAGCGAAAAGAGAAAAGGTACAGCGAGAACAGAAGCCTGAAAGACCTTTACAAGACCCAGAGCGTGTGTGTGTGTGTGTGTGTGTGCCCTGTCTGTGTGTGTGTGCCCTGTCTGTCTGTCTGTGTGTGTGTGTGTGTGTGTGCCCTGTCTGTCTCTGTGTGTGTTTGCGTGTCTGTCTCTGTGTGTGTGCGACGTGCGTGCGTGCGTGCGTGTGTGTGTGTGTGTCTGTGTGTGCGTGCGTGCGTGTGTGTGTGTGTGTGTGTGCGTGTGTGTCAGTGGGTTCACCAGTCAACCTTTGACCCATCACTTGCTCATTAGTTAGAACAGGCAGCAGAAAGCAGGCTGTGACCTCACCTCACCTATATATATATATATATATAGAGTGCTATTGTTACTGTGTGGATGGATGTCTCTCTCCCGCTCTCGCTCTCCTTTTCAACCCATCAATGATTAACCCGAGCTACCTCATTTCTCTGTCTTTATCTGTTCGCCCTCCTTACCTCCTTACCTCCCTACAGGACTTCTCAACTGTAGGTTCGGCAAGATCGGCTCGCTAAAATGGTTCAGAATCGCTGCAGTTAGTTAAAATTGGCTAGGTGGGCTCTGTCTGTCTGTGGTGGCGGTGTCTGTCAGTCACAATGTGTGATGGAAGTGATGTCACAGTGATGTCACAGTGATGCGCACGCAGCGGGAGAGATTTCTAGTTGCTCAAAAGTGGCTTTGAGTTTGGACATCCCAAAATATTCTAGATACGTTAGAATAGTGCAATAGAGTGTATTTGTTTGATTTCATTCACAGTATGGAATCTATCCAAAATGAGCTAAATGATCAAATCATCCCCGATACTTTCTCATCAGCCTCTTTTTCTGCCTTTTTGCTGATTTCACATTTGATTTACTGCAACATTTTACACGTTTCTTTAACATTGGCTTCACAGTTGGATCGAAACATAGCTCATGTTTTTCTCTCTTTCTCTGTCTTGACTGTGTGTGAGAGGGGTGTTCTCTCTTTCTCTGTCTTGACTGTGTGTGAGAGGGGGTGTTCTCTCTTTCTCTGTCTTGACTGTGTGTGAGAGGGGGTGTTCTCTCTTTCTCTGTCTTGACTGTGTGTGAGAGGGGTGTTCTCTCTTTCTCTGTCTTGACTGTGTGTGAGAGGGGTGTTCTCTCTTTCTCTGTCTTGACTGTGTGTGAGAGGGGGTGTTCTCTCTTTCTCTGCCTTGACTGTGTGTGAGAGGGGGTGTTCTCTCTTTCTCTGTCTTGACTGTGTGTGAGAGGGGGTGTTCTCTCTTTCTCTGTCTTGACTGTGTGTGAGAGGGGGTGTTCTCTCTTTCTCTGTCTTGACTGTGTGTGAGAGGGGGTGTTCTCTCTTTCTCTGCCTTGACTGTGTGTGAGAGGGGGTGTTCTCTCTTTCTCTGTCTTGACTGTGTGTGAGAGGGGGTGTTCTCTCTTTCTCTGTCTTGACTGTGTGTGAGAGGGGGTGTTCTCTCTTTCTCTGTCTTGACTGTGTGTGAGAGGGGTGTTCTCTCTTTCTCTGTCTTGACTGTGTGTGAGAGGGGTGTTCTCTCTTTCTCTGTCTTGACTGTGTGTGAGAGGGGGTGTTCTCTCTTTCTCTGCCTTGACTGTGTGTGAGAGGGGGTGTTCTCTCTTTCTCTGTCTTGACTGTGTGTGAGAGGGGGTGTTCTCTCTTTCTCTGCCTTGACTGTGTGTGAGAGGGGTGTTCTCTCTTTCTCTGTCTTGACTGTGTGTGAGAGGGGGTGTTCTCTCTTTCTCTGTCTTGACTGTGTGTGAGAGGGGTGTTCTCTCTTTCTCTGTCTTGACTGTGTGTGAGAGGGGGTGTTCTCTCTTTCTCTGCCTTGACTGTGTGTGAGAGGGGGTGTTCTCTCTTTCTCTGTCTTGACTGTGTGTGAGAGGGGGTGTTCTCTCTTTCTCTGCCTTGACTGTGTGTGAGAGGGGGTGTTCTCTCTTTCTCTGTCTTGACTGTGTGTGAGAGGGGGTGTTCTCTCTTTCTCTGTCTTGACTGTGTGTGAGAGGGGTGTTCTCTCTTTCTCTGTCTTGACTGTGTGTGAGAGGGGTGTTCTCTCTTTCTCTGCCTTGACTGTGTGTGAGAGGGGGTGTTCTCTCTTTCTCTGTCTTGACTGTGTGTGAGAGGGGGTGTTCTCTCTTTCTCTGTCTTGACTGTGTGTGAGAGGGGGTGTTCTCTCTTTCTCTACCTTGACTGTGTGAGAGGGGTGTTCTCTCTTTCTCTGTCTTGACTGTGTGTGAGAGGGGGTGTTCTCTCTTTCTCTGTCTTGACTGTGTGTGAGAGGGGTGTTCTCTCTTTCTCTGTCTTGACTGTGTGTGAGAGGGGTGTTCTCTCTTTCTCTGTCTTGACTGTGTGTGAGAGGGGTGTTCTCTCTTTCTCTGTCTTGACTGTGTGTGAGAGGGGGTTTGGACGGAGCGCCACTGATTCAGGAAGCCTCTTTTAACTCATTGAGTGCCAGCCACTTTTGGAAAACGGACGCTCCCAGTGCCAGCCCTTTCAGAGCGTTTTCAGTGATTTCTCGAGGCCCACAGAATATTGTGTGATATTACTATGTAAACACCGAACACGCACAAAGAACGACGAGACTCTATTGTATCATCAGCAAAAAAAAGTTTATTGATATCATTTTCCGTTCTTTAGTTATCAGCCGGAGAAGATAGGTTGATTTCACCAAAAACAGACGTTTCAGACTAGAAGCTGAGATAATGAGCCTTTTGTGAAATGAGGCATTTCAAGCAAATCACTGACTCTGAAGCTAATATTTTCTGACCTGAAACATCTGAACAGTAATTTCCTTCAATAAAACAGCACCCCACCCCCCTCAACTGCAAACTCCTCCTCCTGGGAGTGTCTCTGGTGGCTCTGCTCGCTCTGCTGCGTGTGTCAGGCGACGAATCTCTGCATGGAGCTGGGATAAACTCATCCCCACCAACACACAGCTTGCATGCCAGAGCTGGGAGAAACTCACCCCCACACTAACACACAGCCTAACATGCACCCAGCGTCTATTTTCGGAGCGCTCCGTTTTTGTACGCCGGCTCCCAGCGTGACACCGAAAAGCCAAACCGG
>NC_139637.1:9657573-9662573 GCF_964638095.1 Poromitra crassiceps
GCTGCAGCTCTGCACACACACACACACACACACACGAACACACACGCACGCACGCACACACACACACACACACACACACACACACACACGCACACACAGAGTCACCAATGCAAGCGTTGTAGGGTTGTCAGGTTAACCACAGAGAATAGTTTGGAGCGGTTACGTTTGTCGGCCTATAAATTAGGCTACTTTGCACACAGTCCTTTCTACCCCATGTTTCTCCCCCAGTCAGTCAGCCCCTCCCATCCCTGCTGCTGCGCGCTGTTGTGAGCCTCACATAACATTAAACACTGAGGACAGATCTCCTGTCTGTCAGTCTCACATAACATTAAACACTGAGGACAGATCTCCTGTCTGTCAGCCTCACATAACATTAAACACTGGAGACAGATCTCCTGTCTGTCAGCCTCACATAACATTAAACACTGAGGACAGATCTGTCTGTCAGCCTCACATAACATTAAACACTGGAGACAGATCTCCTGTCTGTCAGCCTCACATAACATTAAACACTGGAGACAGATCTCCTGTCTGTCAGCCTCACATAACATTAAACACTGAGGACAGATCTCCTGTCTGTCAGTCTCACATAACATTAAACACTGAGGACAGATCTCCTGTCTGTCAGCCTCACATAACATTAAACACTGGAGACAGATCTCCTGTCTGTCAGCCTCACATAACATTAAACACTGAGGACAGATCTCCTGTCTGTCAGTCTCACATAACATTAAACACTGAGGACAGATCTGTCTGTCAGTCTCACATAACATTAAACACTGAGGACAGATCTCCTGTCTGTCAGTCTCACATAACATTAAACACTGGAGACAGATCTCCTGTCTGTCAGTCTCACATAACATTAAACACTGAGGACAGATCTGTCTGTCAGTCTCACATAACATTAAACACTGAGGACAGATCTGTCTGTCAGTCTCACATAACATTAAACACTGAGGACAGATCTCCTGTCTGTCAGCCTCACATAACATTAAACACTGAGGACAGATCTCCTGTCTGTCAGTCTCACATAACATTAAACACTGGAGACAGATCTCCTGTCTGTCAGTCTCACATAACATTAAACACTGGAGACAGATCTCCTGTCTGTCAGCCTCACATAACATTAAACACTGAGGACAGATCTCCTGTCTGTCAGTCTCACATAACATTAAACACTGGAGACAGATCTCCTGTCTGTCAGCCTCACATAACATTAAACACTGAGGACAGATCTCCTGTCTGTCAGCCTCACATAACATTAAACACTGGAGACAGATCTCCTGTCTGTCAGCCTCACATAACATTAAACACTGAGGACAGATCTGTCTGTCAGCCTCACATAACGTTAAACACTGGAGACAGATCTCCTGTCTGTCAGCCTCACATAACATTAAACACTGAGGACAGATCTCCTGTCTGTCAGCCTCACATAACATTAAACACTGGGGACAGATCTCCTGTCTGTCAGCCTCACATAACATTAAACACTGGGGACAGATCTCCTGTCTGTCAGCCTCACATAACATTAAACACTGAGGACAGATCTCCTGTCTGTCAGCCTCACATAACATTAAACACTGAGGACAGATCTCCTGTCTGTCAGCCTCACATAACATTAAACACTGAGGACAGATCTCCTGTCTGTCAACCTCACATAACATTAAACACTGGGGACAGATCTCCTGTCTGTCAGCCTCACATAACATTAAACACTGGAGACAGATCTCCTGTCTGTCAGCCTCACATAACATTAAACACTGAGGACAGATCTCCTGTCTGTCAGCCTCACATAACATTAAACACTGAGGACAGATCTCCTGTCTGTCAGCCTCACATAACATTAAACACTGGGGACAGATCTCCTGTCTGTCAACCTCACATAACATTAAACACTGAGGACAGATCTCCTGTCTGTCAACCTCACATAACATTAAACACTGGATACAGATCTCCTGTCTGTCAGCCTCACATAACATTAAACACTGGATACAGATCTCCTGTCTGTCAACCTCACATAACATTAAACACTGGATACAGATCTCCTGTCTGTCAGCCTCACATAAAGGAGAACTAACCTCCAAAACACTTTTTTTCAGCTTTTAACCAATATATATGACTTTGGGGGTGATGTGTGAAGAATTCTGGTCAGAATTTCCACATTTGACACCAAACTGTTGCCATTTTACCATTTGTATCATTTTTCAGCAGCATAACTGGCATAAGCGCCCTCTACGGGTCGAACACTGCTTTTTTTTTTTCTCTCAAATGAATGGGAGATTTGGTACAACCTGACGTCAGGTTGTCCCCAAAGACTATGGGATTTCAAGATAATTACTCCCCTACCCCCTCTGTACCCTTTCGGCTCCTCAGAACTCCAAGCCTATTCTTATTGAAGTTTGCTCTTAAAATACTGAACCAAACGTTGTCAAAGTTGGCACATGTCTTAATTATAGTTAGTTTCCCGCTGAATGTGTCACTACTTTATTAATATCTTACCTGAATAAGCTCGAATGATGATGTTTATATTATCAGTCCGAGTTGGAAGCACTGTCTCAAGCCCAGGCAGGTGGGAGCGGGCAGGAGAGAGTCGTACTGTAACCTCATGGACGAGCCTCAAGCTCCGGGGGCGTGCGGCCGCGCGCAGCAGCAGCTGGGCTCTCTGTGCTCTGAGAGCAGAGAGCAGTCTGATATTTCCGCAAACAAATAGCGTCGCAGTTTAGCGCACATGTAAAATATAACGCTATACTACGACGTGACAACGTGACAAAGCTGGTCTAAACACATCGGCTGCTGTAATATCGTCACTGTGTACAAGCAACGGGGGGGGGGGGGGGGGTTGACTCGCTGTGTGTGTGTTTTGCTGTCTGGAGCACTTTCTCCAGTGCTCTCTCATTGGAAGCACTTTCTCTCGGCCAGTCAAACGGGAGAGTCTGCTCTGCTCGCTCATGCACCCGCGGGGCGCGCGCACACTGCACACAGCAGCAGTGGCGGGGGCTTTCAGTCAGCAGAGCAGAGCAACTGGCTCTGTCTGTGTGTGTGTGCTCCGAGGAGGAGAAGAGCTCTGTCCTGCTCTGCGCCCTATGAGGAAAAATCATAGGTGCTGTAAATTTCATCAAGAATCACGAAAACCCCCAAAACGCAAATTAAAAACGGATTTCATTGCGCGGTTTATCTCTAGTTAGACGAGGGAATTACGTGGAGAAATCTCGCATTGTGTTACCCCAGAGCGAGAGGTTTGTCCTATTGTGGGTGTGCTGCTGTTAACGAGCCCATGTCACTTTGCTCCCGTAACGTAGTTTGAGTAGTTTCCATAGAGTTAAATGCAGAAAAATAATTAAATTTCTAGTTCGCCACTGAATTACCAAATTGATATAACTTTCAACCATTTTGAGCAAAGCTCTTTCCATACAGGCCACCAGCGTTGGCTAATTGTTGATATTTATACAGATATGGCCCCTCTCAAATAAATTATTTTTGAGGCAATAGGCAAACTGTAATGGCGTCGATTTCCGAAAAAAAATCTGGACTTCAACACAGCCAAAGAGTCCAGTATAGACAAGAGCATATGTCATTTCTTGGTTTTTTCCATAGGTATTTTCAAATCACTGTTCTAATACATATCTAGGGGGTTAGTCCCCCTTTAAACACTGGGGACAGACAGACTCTCCTCCTGGAGAAAAGAAACTAACGTCATTAGCCACAAATCTGGGGATTTCTTCTGGCCATGGGATTAACATGACCAGTAAGCCAGGCAATGACGATAGCTGAGTAGCATCAGCATGTGCTTTTATCACAGCTAAGTCATCAATGCTAACTATTACCATCAATGTTAGCGGAGGTTTAGCTAACCTATTAGCATCAATGCTAGCGGAGATTTAGCTCTGTTAAAACCACATTTCCAGAAATGGCAGTGGCAAGAGAATACACACAGGCTTAGATAAAGGTCTTACCTACATGTGTATGAGGGGGGATTGTGTTCACAACATGTACAACTATCGTTACCTGCTGGTCTGTCTTAACCATAGATATGATGCACTCAGACAGCCAGGATAGAGGGAGCGCTTGTAATATACACCAGCGCAGCTGAGCCTGTCACGAGCGGGTGGAGTTGAAGGTGTTACCGGTGGGCATGTTATGTAGTCGGTGTATGCCTCACCACCGTGTAACACCGGTAACATCTAATATCGCGGCAAGCCTAGTCATGAGGCTTTTGACCAGTTGCTGCTCTGGGTGGTTTGGTTTCTGAGCTACAGCTAATCAAATGCAAGATTTTTCTAAATCCCATTCAAGTCAATGGGGGGAAAAATGGCGCTTAATCACGAATACCACCCAGACCACTTGATGAAGCCCTTGGCAAAATCATAACAAGTCCTTCATCAATGAGCTGCACGTTTGGAGGTAGGGCATGTCTGGGATCATATCTATGTTCCCCGGGTTCTATGTTCCCCGGGTTCTATATTCCCCGTTTTTCACTAACCCTAAACCTAACCTCCCCCAGACCCTAACCCAAAACCTAACCTCTCCCACCCCCCACGCCTAAACCTAACCTCCCCCAGACCCTAACCCAAAACCTAACCTCTCCCAGGGAACATAGCGGGGGTTCTATGTTCCCCGGTCCCACAAAAACGGGGAACATAGGACCCGGGGGAACATAGGACCCGGGGAACATAGGGATGACCCTGCATGTCTATGTGCTGTGAAAAATGTGGCAGTTATTACGTCCCAAAATTTTGGCAGATCGATAAAAGGAGTTTATAGATTGTGCGTTGCTTTCAGCGAGCACAATAATTAATGCGAGTACGGTCGGCCGGCCAACCGCTGAACAGGTCACTCCTATAAACGATCTCTGCACTCCATCTAAAAGCAATGAATCTCTATTGGTTTCAATGGAAACATTGAGTGTCCTTTGCTGTGTCAGAAGCCTTTCCAAACTGGCAAGAACAGATTCTGCTGGAAACCTGTGCCCAGGACAGATCAACTTGTGTTTGTAAACTTAA
>NC_139637.1:9667573-9675073 GCF_964638095.1 Poromitra crassiceps
CAGGCTGCCTGGTCTATTGCCTGGTATATCGTTACTAAGAGAGGAGCTTATGAAGAACGAACATCCCCACAGTCAAAGCATTAACAAATGTAACCGTGAGGCTACGTTGTTGTACCCGCGTTAGCCTAGACCTGAGCCAGGCTGCCTGGTCTATTGCCTGGTATATCGTTACTAAGAGAGGAGCTTATGAAGAACGAACATCCCCACAGTCAAAGCATTTCCCCCAGATATGCATATAAAAACGTTTGTTGCTTTAATAGCCTACAAGAAATAAAACGTCTGTTTGTATGTCATGCTAACCCGTTAGCGATGAGCTAATGGTGGTTGTGTACTACTAGGCCGCCCTCATCTCATCTTATACCCGGGACGGGAGTTAACGTTATAAAACACATTTCCTGTCAGTTGGACAACCTGGTCAGTTCTGAAAATATGTGTCTATTATTGTGTTATTCCAGCTATCGTTATCGGTTGTTAAGTTATAGTAATATGAAAAACAGCCGACATGCAAGCAGCTAATGCTAGCTTGCATGTTAAAACCATTGTGTAGCCTACTTATAACGTAGCTGGAGTAACTCATAAAACACATATTTTCTGAACTTACTTCAGTCCCCAACCAACATTAATTCCTCGCGCACAAAACATTTGTTTTCATTCCTCAAAACAATGTTCTTTTTATTGGGGTCCATTGATGTCTGTAGCCAGCAGAGCCAACATGAGCCACCGACCTCCAGGCAGCGTTAGATAACATAAAGCCGTGTGTCTTGTCTGTGACGAATAGATCTATTATGTGCAGACCCTGTCCAGCCAATGACGGCTTGAGACTGGCTGCCACAGCTGTCAATCATCCATTTTTATCCCTTTTTATATGTCAAATAACTACTTAAAAACAAACTGATCAGAAAAATGACCACTTGCACAGGCATTAGCATGATAATGACTATCTAAAATGATACGAACCACCTTTGGAAAAAAATTATCTGATGTATACTGTGATTATTTCGGTTGTGATTTTCCCATCCACTAACATGGGGAGGCGGGCCTTGTGACCTAATACTGGATTCAGCCGTCAGGGCGGCGATCTAACATGCAGCGGCTTCACTTATGGGACCATGGAATTGCGTCCATCTTATATAGGTCGATGGTCTGTACCTCTCTCTCTCTCTCTGTCTGTACCTCCCTCTCTCTCTCCAGAGGAGATCTCTTCATTGCTGAGCACAAATTAGAGGAAGTCAATAGTGTAGTGGATGGATCAATGGAGAGATGAGTGAGTGGATGAATGGATGCAATGTCATTGAAGTAAAGGTGGTGTGAGCAGGGTCCAATAGCAATACAATATAGCGGAAAGCCATGTTCTACAGATGTTCTACAGATGTTCTACAGATGTTCGACAGATGTTCTACAGATGTTTGGTGTCAATATTGATTTTAGCCTATTAAATATCTGAAATGATGCAACATGTCAATGTCTAATCTTGTGTGTAGCATAATGTAGCTTCTCTAATCCCAGTTTCTTAGAGTGCTCATGGTTCTTAGAGTGCTCATGGTTCTTAGAGTGCTTATGGTTCTTAGAGTGCTCATGGTTCTTAGAGTGCTTATGGTTCTTAGAGTGCTCATGGTTCTTAGAGTGCTTATGGTTCTTAGAGTGCTCATGGTTCTTAGAGTGCTCATGGTTCTTAGAGTGCTTATGGTTCTTAGAGTGCTCATGGTTCTTAGAGTGCTTATGGTTCTTAGAGTGCTCATGGTTCTTAGAGTGCTCATGGTTCTTAGAGTGCTCATGGTTCTTAGAGTGCTTATGGTTCTTAGAGTGCTTATGGTTCTTAGAGTGCTCATGGTTCTTAGAGTGCTTATGGTTCTTAGAGTGCTCATGGTTCTTAGAGTGCTCATGGTTCTTAGAGTGCTCATGGTTCTTAGAGTGCTCATGGTTCTTAGAGTGCTTATGGTTCTTAGAGTGCTCATGGTTCTTAGAGTGCTTATGGTTCTTAGAGTGCTCATGGTTCTTAGAGTGCTTATGGTTCTTAGAGTGCTCATGGTTCTTAGAGTGCTCATGGTTCTTAGAGTGCTCATGGTTCTTAGAGTGCTTATGGTTCTTAGAGTGCTCATGGTTCTTAGAGTGCTCATGGTTCTTAGAGTGCTCATGGTTCTTAGAGTGCTTATGGTTCTTAGAGTGCTCATGGTTCTTAGAGTGCTTATGGTTCTTAGAGTGCTTATGGTTCTTAGAGTGCTCATGGTTCTTAGAGTGCTCATGGTTCTTAGAGTGCTCATGGTTCTTAGAGTGCTTATGGTTCTTAGAGTGCTCATGGTTCTTAGAGTGCTCATGGTTCTTAGAGTGCTCATGGTTCTTAGAGTGCTTATGGTTCTTAGAGTGCTCATGGTTCTTAGAGTGCTTATGGTTCTTAGAGTGCTCATGGTTCTTAGAGTGCTTATGGTTCTTAGAGTGCTTATGGTTCTTAGAGTGCTCATGGTTCTTAGAGTGCTCATGGTTCTTAGAGTGCTCATGGTTCTTAGAGTGCTCATGGTTCTTAGAGTGCTTATGGTTCTTAGAGTGCTCATGGTTCTTAGAGTGCTCATGGTTCTTAGAGTGCTCATGGTTCTTAGAGTGCTTATGGTTCTTAGAGTGCTCATGGTTCTTAGAGTGCTCATGGTTCTTAGAGTGCTCATGGTTCTTAGAGTGCTTATGGTTCTTAGAGTGCTTATGGTTCTTAGAGTGCTCATGGTTCTTAGAGTGCTTATGGTTCTTATAGTGCTCATGGTTCTTAGAGTGCTTATGGTTCTTAGAGTGCTCATGGTTCTTAGAGTGCTTATGGTTCTTAGAGTGCTTATGGTTCTTAGAGTGCTCATGGTTCTTAGAGTGCTCATGGTTCTTAGAGTGCTTATGGTTCTTAGAGTGCTCATGGTTCTTAGAGTGCTCATGGTTCTTAGAGTGCTTATGGTTCTTATAGTGCTCATGGTTCTTAGAGTGCTCATGGTTCTTAGAGTGCTTATGGTTCTTAGAGTGCTTATGGTTCTTAGAGTGCTCATGGTTCTTAGAGTGCTTATGGTTCTTAGAGTGCTTATGGTTCTTAGAGTGCTCATGGTTCTTAGAGTGCTTATGGTTCTTAGAGTGCTTATGGTTCTTAGAGTGCTTATGGTTCTTAGAGTGCTCATGGTTCTTAGAGTGCTTATGGTTCTTAGAGTGCTTATGGTTCTTAGAGTGCTCATGGTTCTTAGAGTGCTCATGGTTCTTAGAGTGCTTATGGTTCTTAGAGTGCTTATGGTTCTTAGAGTGCTTATGGTTCTTAGAGTGCTCATGGTTCTTAGAGTGCTCATGGTTCTTAGAGTGCTTATGGTTCTTAGAGTGCTTATGGTTCTTAGAGTGCTCATGGTTCTTAGAGTGCTTATGGTTCTTAGAGTGCTTATGGTTCTTAGAGTGCTCATGGTTCTTAGAGTGCTTATGGTTCTTAGAGTGCTCATGGTTCTTAGAGTGCTCATGGTTCTTAGAGTGCTCATGGTTCTTAGAGTGCTCATGGTTCTTAGAGTGCTTATGGTTCTTAGAGTGCTCATGGTTCTTAGAGTGCTTATGGTTCTTAGAGTGCTCATGGTTCTTAGAGTGCTCATGGTTCTTAGAGTGCTTATGGGACCTTATTAGGAAAATCAACTGAGTGCAGTCTGGAAATGCAACAATATGTACAAATAATTGACACAATGAATTGTTGTGTTTAACCTCATTAAGAACTGGTGTCAAATCCAAAGTGACAGATTTGTTATTGTAGAAAAGTCCCCAACAACACAGAGCCTCAGTGAGCGTGTTGTAAACCAGCACTGGAGTGAGGTCTCTTGTAAACCTATATGAATGTTGTTTATGAAAAAGTCTAAGTCTGCAGAGAAACACACACGCATACACACACACACACACACACACACACACACCACACACACGCATACACACACACACGCATACACACACGCATACACACACACACACACACACACACACACACACACACACGCATACACACACGCATACACACACACACACACACACACACACACACACACACGCATACAAACACGCATACACACACGCATACACACACGCATACACACACACACACACACACACACACGCATACACACACACACACACACACACACACACACACACACCTCTTTCAGTACTTTGGACTCTGCGGTCAGCCATAACAATAATGTCTTTCAGTAGAAACAGCCCTCTTTATTATATTACACCTCACAGTTGGCAGGCTGCAAGTCTGCAAGTCTGCTTTTCCCCAGTTTTTACTTTCAATCATTCTTTCAATCATCCTTTCTTTCTTTCTTTCTTTCTTTCTTTCTTTCTTTCTCCATCATCTTCCCTCCTCTTTCAACCCCTCTTGTCTCCCATGTTGAAGTCATCAGCTCGGCCAGCACGGGCCTCAAATCTGCTCCCAACGCTTTCTGTCAGTCTGATTCCTAACACACGATATAACGGCCCGGCGTTTTCCATGTTTGCACATAACTTAAGAAATCCTTTAAAGAGCCAGACAGACTGGGCGACTGACATATTTGTATACACTACACCCCTGGGTATAGACTGTCATGAAATGGGCCATTTTCACGCAGCCATTTTGGAGAAATTGATAGTCAAAGTCTTAATTCTGACCTTGAAAAAGGTGTTTTCTCCGACTTTCTAAGTACTGTAAAATCACATAGCTGCATAACCACAGACCAAATCGATTCTCCGATTTTTAATCGATTTTTATTTTAATCCTTTGATATCGATTCATATGTCCAGAGATAGATTTATTTATTTATTATTATTATTATTATTTTTAATAAACATAGGCTATAATATTATAGGCTGTGTGTGGTAGTTGAAACATAGTTTTCAAGTTGACGTTTATTTATGTTTGTAGTTGAAACAAAAACATAAATACTGTAGGCTACATGAATGGAAATGTTTGATCATTAATATCTACTTTTAGAAATGATATAGGCTGAAATCAAATCACTGCATAATTGTGAAAGTGTCTTTATTGACAGATGAAAAGGCTGTTATTTACCCTTTGTCACCACCTGGTGAGTAAATATATGTGTAACTAAAACCATTAAAATTGACAACCGGTCCGCAACTTTTTTATGCCTCCGCCGGCGAAGCCAGGCCGAAGGCATTATGGATCCGGGTTGTCCGTCCGTACGGCCGGCCGTCCGTACGTACGTCCGTACGGATGTTTGTTAACGCCATATCTGAGGAACGCCTTGATGGAATTTCATCAGATTCGCCTTAAACATTCACTTAGGCCCAAGGATGATCTGATTAGATTTTGGTGGTCCAAGGTCAAAGGTCAAGGTCACTGTGACCTCTCGAACGCCATTTTCAAGCTTGTTAACGCGATATCTGAGGAACAACTTGACGAAATTTAATCAAACTTGTCTCAAACATCGACTTGGACTCAAGGATGATCTGATTAGATTTTGGTGGTCCAAGGTCAAAGGTCAAGGTCACTGTGACCTCGAACGCCATTTTCAAGCTTGTTAACGCGATATCTCAGGAATGCCTTGACGGAATTTAATCAAACTTGTCTCAAACATCGACTTGGACTCAAGGATGAACTGATTAGATTTTGGTGGTCAAAGGTCAAAGGTCAAGGTCACTGACCTCTCGAACGCCATTTTCAAGCTTGTTAACGCGATATCTCAGGAATGCCTTGACGGAATTTAATCAAACTTGTCTCAAACATCCACTTGGACTCAAGGATGAACTGATTAGATTTTGGTGGTCAAAAGTCAAAGGTCAAGGTCACTGTGACCTCTCAAACGCCATTTTCCAGCTTGTTAACGCGATATCTCATGAATACTTTGACGGAATTTCATCAAATTAGCCTCAAACATCTACTTAGGCTCAAGGATGAACTGATTAGATTTTGGTGGTCAAAAGTCAAAGGTCAAGGTCACTGTGACCTCTCAAACGCCATTTTCAAGCTTGTTAACGTGATATCTCAGGAATGCCTTGACGGAATTTAATCAAACTTGTCTCAAACATTGACTTGGACTCAAGGATGAACTGATTAGATTTTGCTGGTCAAAGGTCAAGGTCACTTTAACCTCTCAAACACCATTTTCCAGCTTGTTAACGCGATATCTCACGAATGCCTTGACGGAATTTCATAAAATTTGCCTCAAACATCGCCTTAGACTCAAGGATGATCTGATTAGATTTTGGTGGTCAAAGGTCAAGGTCACTGTGACCTCTCAAACGCCATTTTCAAGCTTGTTAACGTGATATCTCAGGAATGCCTTGACGGAATTTAATCAAACTTGTCTCAAACATCGACTTGGACTCAAGGATGAACTGATTACATTTTGCTGGTCAAAGGTCAAGGTCACTGTGACCTCTCAAATGCCATTTTCCAGCTTGTTAACGCGATATCTCACGAATGCCTTGACGGAATTTCATCAAATTTGCCTCAAACATCGCTTACACTCAAGGATGATCTGATTAGATTTTGGTGGTCAAAGGTCAAAGGTCAAGGTGAGCTCTCGAACGCCATTTTCAAGCTTGTTAACACCATATCTCAGGAATGCCTTGACGGAATTTAATCAAACTTGTCTCAAACATCGACTTGGACTCAAGGATGAACTGATTACATTTTGGTGGTCAAAGTTCAAGGTCACTGTGACCTCTCACACACCCAATTTCCAAGCTCTGTAACGCAACATCACAGGAGCGCCTTGACGGAATCTCTTCCAATTTGCCTCAAATGGTGATTTGGACTCCAGAATGAACTAATGGCGGAGGCATAAGTCCGCGTTGCGGTCGTTCTAGTTTTCCCATGTATCTACCGGTCCTTGGCTCAAAAAAGGTTGGGAACCCCTTTGTTACATAACTGGACAGTCATGTAATTCAGGTTACAGCTCAAAAAACATGTTTTAGTATCACTAACCAAATCAATATTGAAATTAATCGAATCCGAATTGAATCGGGATTAATCGATTCGGAGCCTTGTGAATCGGAATCGAATCGATTCTTGAAATTTGAACCAATACCCAGCCCTAATATATATATATATATATATATATATATATATATATATATATATATATATATATATATATATATATATATGACCAGGCATAGTTAAGACCAGTTGGTGCAACTGGCCCCTGGTGATCACTGCTGACCAAAAGAGTCGCCTATAAGATCTGCACATTCACACAGTACTGCAGACACACACACACAGAGAAACAGTCAAAACACACAGATGCATGCATAAACACACAAACACGACTTGTATGAGCATGCACACGCACACGCACGCACACGCGCACACACACACACACACACACACACACACACACACACACACACACACACACACACACACACACACACACACAGGCCCATCCAAGCTGGCACAGAAGCTTATGAATAATGGAGCTATTGAGGCGTGGAGACAGCAGCGCTCTCATACTCCCAACACACACACACTGCACCAGACACACACACACACACACACACACACACACA
>NC_139637.1:9680073-9690073 GCF_964638095.1 Poromitra crassiceps
GGTGCTGGAGGGGAGGATATCGTAGAGAGGTGCTGGAGGGGAGGATATCGTAGAGAGGTGCTGTCATGTCATTATGATTTGAATTAGAGTTATGATGAGAAATCTGTTTTCAATTGAGATGGTGAAATGCCATTTCTCAAAGTGATTTAACTGCTGTCAACTGACTGTACTTCTTCTCTCTGGAGATCAAGAGAGACAGTCGAGGATCAGGTCACATAAGATTCATTTAACCCTGAAGTAAGAAACCTGCTTCAACATAGATACATATATATACACTGTATAGTGTATATATACATATAGATACATATAGATACATATATATATTAGGGTGCATCAAATTGCAATGCAAAAATGAAATCTCAACATATCAAACTGTCTGGGGTTGCATTTTGTTATGAGACACATAAAAATGACTTTTGCAAAGTTTTGGGAAAATTGATTGAGATTTAGGGGTGCAACACAGCATGTGAAAAATACGAAAATCTGCCTTTTTGGGTCAAGGCAAATTTTAGAAATGCATAGAACAACATTTTGAATAGAACAAGATGTATTTATTTTTTAACAGAACATTTGAATTTGAATAGAACATTTATTTATTTGAGAACATTGAAGCAACCATTGAGCAACGACTAGAGTCCTAGTCCTGGTCCAGCTTGCGCTTGCAGCTGCGCAGTTTTGGCTGTTTAGAGCAGTCATGCTCCACTGCCTGCAGTACATTCTGCAGATGCTCCTCTCCCCTGGCTGCTGCCACAAAGTCTGATGTGAGTTTGACGCCACGCTCGGCGCAGTCATTCACAACATTGATGGCACGTACATTCACCGCACCCATCTGGAATTCCGCACTGGTAGCCCAATCCTCTACATCAAGCGAAAGAAACGCTGGATCAATGTGCAGCTGATACATGCCGAACCAGCAGTCTGGGTTGGCGAGGTCGGCCAAGCTGGTGGTCGGCGAGAGGGTTGGGAACTTGGGCTTGCCGAAACCAGTGCCAAAGCGGAGCTGTGGGGCTCGCATTGGGACATCAGCCGGCTTGTGCTCTAAGATGGCATTTGCAAGTGCGCTAGGGCTGCACAATATATCGTTTACACATCGTCATCGCGATGTGCGCATGCGCAATAGTCACATCGCAGGGCGTGCAATGTTAAAAGTAAATTAACTCGTCATTTTGCTTGATAAACTCTCACTTTAGGGGTAGCCTACTGAGTGAAATGCAGTCTCTCTCAAAGGTGAGAGATGCCCTACTACTGTACTCACTCATTTAGTGCTTAGCTTCAACACAACAAAATGGACAGAGAGCTAAATTGAATTATTTTTGCTTATGTTGCGTTGCTGACAGTAGCTCGTCGGATGTAAACGATGTGATTGCGTAGGCGGATGTGTCCACAGGTTGCAGTGCACTAGCAGGCTGGCTGCTGTAACTCAAACATGTCTGTGGAGTGGAGATATTTACTCTTGAAACACCAACAAGCAAGACAGCAACATAATGACAAGAAGGCTAAAGTGATTATTACTGAGAAGTTGTCCGTGTATCACCGCAGCTCTCTCTCCCCCTCAGGCTCTGATGATGCCAGGTCCTACACATCGGGAGCGTTTTTTTCGTGCGATTAATTCGCACGTCAATAATATTATCCGAACCTATATCAGTCAATGCAACCGTGCATACCAACGGCGAAGTTTCGCCGAGCGTTATTGCGGTGTTTATTTTTTCGAACCACGGTCGATTTTTCAGTAGTTCGCTTCCGACGTGTACACATCTGTGGCTGTGATTGACAGGTGGGTCAAAACTCGCATCGCAATTTCGTGCCATATATTCGCTCTTGATGTGTAAGGACCTGGGTTGAGTTAATCATACATAGCGACTCATTTACACAAACATTTCAGTGAAAATAAAAAGACAAGAGACATATCTTGGCAATTAAATGTATATTTATTACTTTTCACGAATGAATTGTTTGTCACCAGTGCTGCTACATGTGAATCGTCGTCTCTGTCTGTACTGCGGTGCGCTCCAAAACCGGAACTCCAGAGATGCGGAGTGTACCACTTGGTAGTTTCTGGAGGGGGTTTCCGGGGGGTCAGACCAAGTGTGTAAAGTGGCAGGGGTGTTTCATTGTTGATTTATTGAAACGGTAGATTCTGGCACTCAATATTAGGGGTGGGCAATATATCAATTGTATATCAATATTGTGATATGAGACTATATGGTCTTAGATGTTGGATATGGTAAAATATGGTGATGATACGGCATACATGTTGTCTTTCCCTGGCTTTAAAAGCTGCAGTACACTAAGTGAAATGTAGGCTAGTGACATTTTTAAAGTAGAATGTCATAACTCACTCACTTTTTCATGTATGTAAGTCATGGAAATCTATTGGTCAAAATGTGTATGAACCCTGATAGATGGTGCTCTGAGGCCTACCAGTAGGCCACAGCCCAGTGGTTGAGAAACATTAAAATACATAATTTCCCCTCCAATATCAGATGGACTCCTCTACAAAATCACCCAAATCAATCTAGAAGTATTATTTTCTTTAAAATAGAGCTATTCTGGTAATCTGGTGAAAATCTCTATTTTTTCATATCGCAATATATATCGCAGGGGTGGGGAATATCGCAATGTCAGTTTTTTCCAATATCGTGCAGCCCTAAAGTGCGCGCCGCGCGCCAACTGGCACCTTGGTGCTGAAGAGTGCCAGGGGCAGCATCTCACCTGTCAGGTACCATAGGTGCCGCTCCAGCGCCTTAATCGCTGATGCTGCGATGCCCTCGTCAACAGACTTGTAAGCATACAGGTGGCGGTAGAGTGTGAGATCATTCCATGCTGCATCTACGGCCGTGTCGCAGGTCAGCCACCACGTTGCGTAGATGTGCGTGATAAAGTTGGCAAACGCCCGAATCTTCAGCACCTGCTGCCGCGTGGTGATGGTGCCCTGAGGAAGCAATGCAATGTGCTGCTCCATCAAGGCCAGTTTGAGTGTGTAGAGCAGCTTGGCCATCCATCGCGCCTTGTGCAGTGCTCCCGGCCGTTGGAAGGTAACTGGAGTGTGCGCTGGACCGTCTGCACCCAGATACACACGACACAGCTGCACGAACTCACCGTAGTCACCTCGCTTGTAGTCAAGCACTCCTGCAGCACACTCAATGAATTCACCACGCAACTTGACCAGGAACGGTGGTTCGGCAGCGTCTGGAATGTAGCGGGACAATGGGTCACTGTCCTTGTGTGGCACCAGGTTCCAGTTATCTCGCAGACGTGTAAACAATGTAACCTCTGGCGAGCGTGACGTCTCCACCTTGAGGTCAGTGAAAATGTGGCTGAGGAGCACCTCGCCGATGTGGTGCCGACACCCAGACCAGAGCAGTGGTCGACCCATTGAGAGCTGAATGGCGATGCAGGCTGCCGTGAGATGGCCAGTGTTTGATGCGGTGGTGTCAAATGCCATGTTGACAACCTGGTCAGCACAGCACCACTCCTGCAGCAGCTTGCACGTCAGCCGGGCGATGATCGTTCCACATGCTTCGTCTGTCCCCTTCATGAATGCTGGCACACCGAGCAGTTTGAGCCGCTCCGCATCTCCGACCACCACTGTCAGACGCTCCTCTAACTGGCGTACATTGTTGAGCATTGGCGTCAACTTACTGTCCCAGTGTAGGGTGCACATGGGAGGTGGTGTCCACTGCTCGTGCCGTTCCTCACTGATTGCCTCCAGCACGTGGCGGCGTGCTCGGTCTGCTGTCACGTAGGATGTAGAGATCTTTGCCGAATTACCACCTGACTCCTCGATCAGGCCGCGCGTGAAGGCAGCCTGCTGCATTGGTGTGATCTTCAACCGTGTAGCCAGTAGGGCTGTGGCGATTCACTTATCTCCCGATTCGATACTATCACGATTCTTGGGTGCCGATTCGATTTATATTGCGATTCTTAAGTATTGCGATTCTACGATTATTGCGATTCGATATTACGATTTATTGCGATTTTTGTTTATTTTTTTCTTTTCTTTTTTCAGTTTGTTTGCTTTTTTACACTAGATTAGAACATGGGAAAAGTTTAATCATACACTAGAGACTGTATATTATATATCATGAGTAGGGCTGGGCAATATAGTTAAAAACAGGGGCGGACTGGGATCATAATTCAGTTCAATTTTTTTTTGCG
Organism: Poromitra crassiceps; assembly: GCF_964638095.1. NCBI lineage: Eukaryota > Metazoa > Chordata > Actinopteri > Beryciformes > Melamphaidae > Poromitra > Poromitra crassiceps. The sequence goes on from NC_139637.1 coordinate 9,684,232, forward strand.
ATTATCGATTCTGGAATAAAAGATCGATTCAAAAAATCGTGACATTAAAAATCGCGATACTTAGGTGAATCGATTTTTTCCCCCACCCCTAGTAGCCAGTGACACAAGACTCGGCCGGCTGAGGATGTTGGATGGATTGAAGGCTGTGGTGCCAGTCTTCTTATACTCGCGGGTGGGTGTGTCCTCAGCCGGTGGAGCAGCTGTTTCATCTGCGTCGCTATCCTCATCACTTTGGCTTTCCAACACCGCCATGCTGGACGCTGCAGTCATCTTCTGCTGCTCCTTGTTATGGTATGCCTGCTGGGCTGCTTCACGCTCCTGACGCCGCTTCACCTTGGATTGCAGCTTGGCATCAAACGCTCCAAATGTGGCCACTCTGTCGCCCTTCATGCTGGCCAGGAAAGCAATGTCCTCTGGATTGTGGATCATCTCCTCTGCGTTTGGAGACCACAGCGGGAATGTGGCATCCAGCCTGTGCTCCATTGCGTCCACTAGTCGAGCTGTAGCCTCACTGCAGCGCCTGTCCTGCGGAATGCACCGTAGCTTGTTGTTAGCGTCGACAAGCGCCACCATCTTGTCGCATGCTCGACGATCGCTCACCATCGGGATATTGGCCTTCCCATAAAATGGCCGCACCTGCTCCAAGACGACCTTGGCCGCCTCGAACCGTGTCAAAGCTCCCATCGAACAAGCACTAACCCCCCCCCCCCCCCCCCCCCCCGCGAGAAAGATCAGCTCTCAAGTTCTCATGGTAGTTATGTTTTCCCCTCCCCAATGTAACTCCGACAGGAATGGTTATTGGTTATGTTAGGCTAGGGACCCAAAGCAGAGAAAGTTGAAGTTTAGAACATTCTTGTGGGAATGATTAATTTAGCAGAGATTTTTTGGAAGATAATAAAATTGTGAAGGTGAATTCTTTGCCACATGGCTTGCTGCTTCTTCTTTCTTAAACCAAACATTGAAACCTAAGCCCAAAGTGATGGAACCAGAGAATGGCATAAAATGAACCAATTGATCAGTTACCCCCTGCTGCCGAAAAAGCTGATGTGCCGTTGTACCCCTAGATCACCACGTATTGCAAAAATATTTTGCATGTGTTGTTTTTCCATGGATGGTAACACTTTTAGCACCCAGACAGATCAATATTCTGAAAATGTGTATTTTGATGCACCCTAATATATATATATATATATATATATATATATATATATATATATATAGATATAGATATATATATAGATACATATAGATACATATATATATATATATATATATATATATATATATATATATATATATATATATATATATATAGATACATACAGTATAGATACATATAGATACATATAGATATATATACATACTCAGAATGTCACCTTGACGAGGGGGTCCTGGGGAGTTCCCAGCAAAATGAGTCAATTGTACTTGACTAATTAGCCCAAGGAGAGAATGTAGTGACTTGGTCATAGCTTTCACTCTCTCCTGTTATCTCCACATCCACATGATATTTTACGTCTGGATGAGCAGCTATTGATATGATTCTGCTACATCACCACACGGCCATCTTGGTGGGAAAATAACAGGTGCTAGTCATCAATTAACAGGTGATTACAATCAATTGACACAAACAGCCAATGAGCTGTGTGTATTGTCGTGCCATATTGGTAGGAAAATGCTTGTGACAGACATCATGGGAATACTATGAATATAAGGCCATTTACACCTGGCGTTAACATGTGTTTTCTGCCACCTGATTGCAATCTGATGACAGAAAACACATGTTAATGCCAGGTGTAAATATATGTGTCTGATGTGGCACCTGATCTGATTTTACATTCATAAAAAAACACAAAGAAACAAATAGCATCTAATTGGTCCCTGTTTGGTTAAAGGATCTGGTTCAGTCAAGAATAACAAATCAGACATTGTGTAGCGATGTCAATCCAGCTTAGGGTCACACACACACACACACACACACACACACACACACACACACACACACACACACACACACACACACACACACACACACACACACACACACACACACACACACACACACACAGTGTGGCTGTTATAGTCTTTATGAGGATGAAGCTAGCAGGACAGAGAGAAGTGAATGAAGGACACTGCATCAGGCAGCAGCTCTCTGCTGGTCGCTGGTCTCGGGCCATTTGGCTCGGTCGGCAGCATGACTGGAAAGTTGGCCAGGCCCGCTAACCCGTGGCTAGTATTTCCTCCATTTGGCTAAATTCTTGTCGCTCGCCGGACTTCGAATGGAGGTTTAATGAAAATGTATACGAGAGTAGAGCTGCCCAGTCCGAATGTGAAACCAGGACGCAGCACTCATGAATGATATGTGGAGAATCCCTCTCCTGCAGCCAGGCTGCACGGGGAGTGGACTCACAGTGCTGCACATATCCTGGCCATGTTAGGACCCGGAGCAGTGAGTCAGTCAGTCAGTCAGTCAGTCAGGCAGTCAGTCAGGAGCTGAGCAAGCTGCCTGGAGACGCTGTGCTCTCTGAGGGGAGACGACTTACTAGCTTCCTGAGAGGAACAACTCAGCTGCTTTCAAACCAGCTCTCCAACCAACTGTCTACATCACTTAGGAAGATCTTTAGGCGTATAATGTCTCAGGTATATGCTTAGTCTTCCACATCACACCTGGACTAAAACACAGCAGACACCTCTGTCTTTGACACTATACCATTTTCTTCACTGTGCCACTGAAGATAATGCAAGTATTTGTCTTTTCGACTAAATCAAAATAATTGATGCAATAGACGGTAACTTTTTTTTAAATCAAACATTTCTCTAACAGCCATTAAATATAATGTATTCAAAAAGAAAAGAAGAAAAAGAACGTGCGGTTAACGTTCATTATACTGACTTTATCTTCTAGTAAATCACTAATAAGAATAAGCCACATAAATACTTCAATTGTATTTTCAAATGATAAATGAAAGCACTCTGGCAAAATGGGGGTCAGGGCAGCGCCGCTCAAACCCTCCAGACTGGACCGGAGTCACAGAACTCACCTCTCAGAGTTCCAAATGGTCCGGGCCGGGGTCAGGGTCCGGCTGAGTCCATCATGCACAGATCCTACAGTACTTCTCTCACAGGGTGCCCATTGCCCCACATCGCAGGTTCCCCTTTTGAGCCACCACGGAGAGTCCATGCAAGACACACACTCTCACAGTCACTCCCTCACTGTATACAGAGTGCTAGTGTCCGTGCTGTGTGCCCACAAACACACATCAGACTCGAGCATGTCTGGAAGAAGAAAACCAACATAAAAAATTAAGATTAAGAAAAAAATTAAGTGAAAATGTCCCTCTAGGTTCATAGGTTCCACTTAATAAAACGTGTCAAGTCGGCTCTTATCAATAAGGGAGGAAGACATTCCTGTCCAAAAAATCCTTTTCAGAAAGCTGTACAAAAAGAAAAAGAAAAGGCAAATCCTCAGTAATTCCAGAGGTGGGAAAGCGAGCAGCAACGTTCCACGTCGGTGCAGACTGAGGTCCAGTCAGTCTGCACTAAAGTCCACAAGCCAAGGAAAGAAAGAGAGAGAGAGAGAGAGAGAGGCGCAGTGGAAGTTCAGTATTCCCCAGCCTCTGGTCAGCAGGCTGCACACACACACACACACACTCACACACACTCACACACCCTGCCACATCAAACTCTGCTTAACACACACACACACACGCGCCAGCTCACACACTCACAGGAGCTGAGCCCAGTCCATGTGTTCAGAGGGAGAGCAGGCAGGAAGAATGGACTGAATTCAAGGAGAGAGAGAGACAGAGGGAGAGAGAGAGAGAGACAGAGGGAGACAGAGGGAGAGAGAGAGAGAGAGAGAGAGAGAGAGAGGTTGAGGAGAGGAGGGAAAGGTGGGAGGAAGGCGGAGGGGAGTGGAAAGGGGCGGGGACAGGCACTGTCTCAGTGTGTGTGTGTGTGTGTGTGCGTATCTCTGTGTGTGTGTGTGTGTGTGTGTGTGCGTGTCTCTGTGTGTGTGTGTGTGTCATGATTAAACTCTCTCCTTTTTATATCAAGGTTATCCAGGCAGGGCTTTAACTGACTTCTTTTGAAACCATACAACCTCAATGTAGAGACAGAACCCACATCCATACACTATATTATACTATACATACTAATACATATGCTATACTACACTATACATACTATACTATATACTATACTATGCTATACTATACTATACTATATACCAGAGGAGGTTTTTCCAGTGAGGCATAGGAGGATGGTCCTCCTCTATTAGATTGGGGATTTTATATAAAAGAAAATATTATAATTTTTTATTTTTATTTTTTATATTTTTCATTTTTCATATTTTTTTTTTATAATAAAATATCAATCAAATGTGTTTTTTCTTATGTGCAGACGCTCATTTTTTCATTCATTATATTCTTATATGCTTAAAATGCTTCAACAACAGTGACCTGAACTGATGGAAAGGAGAGCTCCATGCAGACGAGTCACTCTGGCCCTGGTCCCAGCGTGGAGTAGGTAGTTAAAAAAACATTCGCCCTGTGGGCGTTTATTTATTTGGTCATTTATCTAATGAAAAAATATGATTGGTTGAAAAACACTTGCAATTCACAGAGAACACGTGAGAGTGATGTGTTTTCCAACCAATCAGATTGAGCTGGAGCGGAACACGCCCTTAGCCTGGTGAAACCAGGTGAAACCTAATTGGTTGTTGTTGGATAGATTGCTAAGATTGACATTCTGTATTGTCCAATGCTGAATAGCCTACGTCTGAAAATCTTGTTGAATCTTGTTGAATCCGCGCTCCATTGGAAATGGAGGAAATGAAGACCTTTGAATTTGTGTAGTGCCACGGTGCCACCACCTCTTGCACTTAAGAACTGGTTAATGTATTCCCCCCAAAATCTATAAATCCAAAGTCTACAGATCCCCCCCAGCCTATAAGTCCATCTTATCTGAAGAACATAAGGGGGGAATTCCCCCCTAGTTTGCAAAATGAATTTAGGCCGTGACTGTAATACTTCAGAAGTTGAATTTGAAGTCCAGCATTAATACATTTGTCATTTTTTGTCTTATATTTACCTTTGTGTGTTATTGCAATATAAAACTACATATTTGAGAATCGATTCTAGATTCTGGAATCGAGAATCGTTGGAATCGAGAGTCGATTCTGGAATCGGATCGTGACGCTCGGGATCGGATCGGATCGTGGCTTCGCCGGATCGGAGCAACCCTACTACAGTATACATACTATACTATCCATATACTACACTATACACCACCCTAACCCTATACTACACTATACACCACCCTAACCCTATACTACACTATACACCACCCTAACCCTATACTACACTATACACCACCCTAACCCTATACTACACTATACACCACCCTAACCCTATACTACACTATACACCACCCTAACCCTATACTACACTATACACCACCCTAACCCTATACTACACTATACACCACCCTAACCCTATACTACACTATACACCACCCTAACCCTATACTACACTATACACCACCCTAACCCTATACTACACTATACACCACCCTAACCCTATACTACACTATACACCACCCTAACCCTATACTACACTATACAGTTTATATGCATTTAGATGATAAGGGTTTGGATGAAGATCCCTGCCGACACAAACAGCAGATCCAACTGATACAGAGAGAGAGACAGAGAGAGAGAGAAAACCTGATTATTATTGCTATTTCCTGTTTGTATTATACTTGTATTGTACATAATGATTGTTATTTGCATACTGTTATATTAGTATATTGTTATTTGTACTAACTTCATGTACTGCTTTGGCAA
>NC_139637.1:9692573-9702573 GCF_964638095.1 Poromitra crassiceps
TCCTATACATGAAGACTTTTCTTGACATGGAAAATGGAATCTCCAAAGAGAAATACTGAGAAGTGGATTTGTATTGGAGGCAAGTGGAATTATCTCATTCAATTGGCAGTTGGTTTGAAGAAAAACAAGACGTTAAGACAAACAGAAGATGACTATATGTTGTTATGCTGGATAAATAACTTGTCACGCTGGATTTTTCTGCAGCATGATTGATTCGGTCACTTGATTCTCATCATCCAACCTACAGTAACTGGTTTCATAAAGCCATTAGGTTAGCACTAGCAGTGCATTTATGTTACCTAACATGACAGGAGGAATGCAACAGGCTACCAAGACGCACAAGTATTAGATGTATCGAGAAACGCTACTCATTTGAGTGTTCTAATAAAACGGTATATTTACTTCCACTTTTAATCTTAAGCTAACAATAGTTATTTTCAGTTGAATCAAGTCAAGTTTAGCTAAACAGCCTTCTCGACAAACAAAGGGATTGTACTGTATGTAGATACATATTGTATGTAGATATTGTATTGTAGATAGCGAAAATAAAAGGAAAATAAATGATCCCAATGAGACAACTTCACGTCCCACACTGCATGTCCCACACTGCATGTCCCACACTGCATGTGTGTGTAGTGTAGTGTGTAGTCTACAAACACACTGCATGCCAACGTTGCTCATATGATCGGAAGGAAACAATAGAACAACCTCGCCAAAAACAGCTTCATACTTTTGGATGCAACTCTGGGACATGAGCTGATTTAGCTGCACTTGAGCCAACATGTACACTAGCCTATGCAGAACGTCATACACATAGCACCACCAGGTAGACACACACACAGACACACACACACACACACACACACACACACACACACACACACACACACACACACACACACACACACACACACACACACACACACACACACACACACACACACACACACAGGAGTATATCAGTTGATCACTATGACATGCCATTACATGCATAATACTATAGAGGCTGTAGAGATTCTTTAGCCCAGAGCAAATATTGTAATATTGTAATCCACTCAGCAGCTACAATAATCCTGAGTATGGCTGTAAAACTGTGGAGGAGCTGCCAAGTCCCTTCTATTTGCAGAACTGACTGTAATATGAATAGAACACTTCTTACACCGTGCGCCATGCAGGCCTCACAACTCTTACAGCTAGCAGGAATTAGGAATGCCAAGTAGGGACATTATAATATTACTGTAATGTAGCAATAAAATCTGCTTTACTGAGCTACTTTGAGGGAAGCTATTAATAAAATACACAGACTTAAGAGAGATAATAAACTGACTTCAGATTTTGGTGCTCAGCCAGGCAGAGCATTATTATTTATTTACTTACTTATTACACTACTTTTGCATTACTTTTTACCAAAACAACAGCAGCAGCAGAGTGACATTGCCGCCCCGGAACCATCCCGAAAAATCTTTTGAACCGCCTTGAAGTCAGTGTAAACAATCCAAAATTCTAAATGTTATCCTTTTACTTTGTTATTGTCATCTATAGTGGTTATTTGCATAAAAAGACAGACAGTTTGATTAGGAACTGATTGTATCTTTTTAAAATATGTGCTTTGATTTAATCAAATGTAACTCAATTTGTAACTTGAGTTACTTGACAAAGTAACTGGTATAATATTACTGAAATCCTATAAGTAATAAGTTATATTACTGAGTTACTGCTAAAAGTAATATATTGCATGTAATATGTTACTTTTATAATGAGTTACCCCCAACACTGTTTACAAGCTAAGCCTATCAGCGTGCCTCTAGCCCCAGCTGGTGTCCGAGTACCGGTAGCGTATAGCCAGTTCCTGATTACATGCCAATGTATCTGGTCCGCAACTCACGTTATTAACTCATTGGCTGCCAGCCATTTCTGGAAAACGGATGCTCCCAGTGCCAGCCCTTTCAGAGCGTTTTCAGTGATTTCTCAAGACCCACAGAATATTGTGTGATATTACTATGTAAACACCGAACACGCCCAAAAACGATGAGACTATCTTGTATCATCAGCAAAAAAAAGTTTATTTATATCATTTTCCGTTCTTTAGTTACCAGCAGTAGATGATAGGTTAGGTTTCACCAAAAACAGATGTTTCAAACTAGAACCTGAGATAATGAGCCTTTTGTGAAATTAAGCATTTCAAGCACATCACTGACTCTGAAGCTAATATTTTCTGATGTAGTGACACCTCAAATATCTGAAAAGTAATTTCCTTCAATAAAACAGCAAAAACAAAGGAATTTTGATGGCAAAATAATATTTTTTAGCTGCAACCAGCAGCGCTGGCCCCTGCGTGCGCAGACCCTACACCTTCTTGCTGGTCTTGATTTACTGCTGGTGGGCATCAGGTATTCCAGCTTGTGTTTGCCAATCTGTCCATCGAGCCTGCTGTCTGGGTCGGTGTTGTATGGTGCCCTGCGTGCCCCACCCCCCTCAACTGCAAACTCCTCCTCCGTGGGAGTGTCTCTGGTGGCTCTCTGCTCTGAATTTTCTGCTGCACGTTTCAAAGTGCGCTGCACCCAGCGTATATTTTCACAGCGCTCCGCCGTTTTTGTGCGCCGGCTCCCAGCGCTTCCAGCTGAGAATAATTTAACTTTTCAGAAAGACGCTGGTGTCGGGTGCTCCTTTTCTGGCAACTACCGTAAATTCCGGACTATAAGACGCACCGGTCTATAAGCCGCACCTTCAAAGGTGACTATTTTTTTCTTCTATAAGCCGCACCGGTCTATAAGCCGCGGGTGTTTTGATGTTTAATTACCATATGTAAGGCTTCGTGCACAGAGGGGATTGTCGGGAACAGATGGCTGTTTGGGGAAGCTCCCATTTATTAACATTTCAACAAAACAAAAGTCAGGTCACTAATCCCCAGACAAAATCACACATTGTGGTATTTTTTGTTTTTTTTACAGTGCACACAGTGTCCGCGGTGTGGTGAAAAGAGGGCAAGAGAGGAAATTAAAACAGAAGTGGATTTATAGTTAGAAAGAGTGCTAAAGAAGAGAGAATTCCGTTTTTTATTTTTTTATTTTAGTTACTCACAGTACTATTGACCAGTCCAACTCAAAAGATATTCGGCAGTTTCACTTTGAGCTCTTGTTCCGCCGCTGGGCACACAGTGTCCGCGGTGTGGTGAAAAGAGGGCAAGAGAGGAAATTAAAACAGAAGTGGATTTATAGTTAGAAAGAGTGCTAAAGATAGTCCGGTCTGGTTATGACGAGTCTCGCTGGGTACAGTACGCCAAAGCGATATCCATTGACTCGATGATGCTGTTGTATGTTGCGCGTTTCTGTTGCACCAACGCGGAGAGGTCCTGCGGACGAAAAAGCGCGTACCCTCCCAGGTGAGGGGCTTCTTCCCCGCAGCCTGGAGGATGAGTTGACGGTCGGGCCAGCGGAGTAGGCAGATGAAGATGGCCCTCGGTGGCAGGCCGGGGTCTGGACGTGGCCGAGGCGCCCGGTGTGCGGGAGAAAGGAGGAGGAGGAGAAACCGCCACCTCCACAGCCAGCCACCTCACACACCCCAACTGTTTAATAGTGCCCGGCTCGCATGCCTCTCGGTCGGCTGGCCGGACAATATGCACCCCGCTGCAGCAGCAGCTTCGGGAGGTTTTCTCACTGTGTTCGGGACTTCGGCTCTAACTCGGCCAGATGGCTGGACACGAGTGAAACTCTTCACGGTTGCATTATTTTCTTTAGTGAGTGAGTGGATGGACTTCTGCACGTTTTCAAACTTGTTTTCAAGCTGCTCAAAACCTCTGAGCGATGTCGGACTTAATCGATAGTGTTTCACGGAGTAAAAGTTTAGCCCAAGCGGTGTATCTCCAGCCTCCAGCAGGTGAGTCATTTCCTCATTCATGGCGTGATTGCTTCGTCTTTTTCTTTCTGCTTACCTGTGTTGTGTTATGTTATGTTATGTTATGTTGTTAAAAGAGGGCAAGAGAGGAAATTAAAACAGAAGTGGAGTTATAGTTAGAAAGAGTGCTAAAAAAAGAGAGATTTTTTTTTTTTTTTGGAAAAAATCCATAGATAAGACGCACCGTTATATAAGCCGCAGGGGGCAAAAAAGGCCAAAAAACGGGAAAAAAGCCGCGGCTTATAGTCCGGAATTTACGGTAATCATATGGAGAAACTATCGCAACAGACAGAAAGGCTCAATTGTGGGAGCCGATTGGCTGCTGTTCACAGCTAACGTTACAGCATGCATCGGTTTCCGTTTCCCCACGGCTTCTTCTACTCTTTTTTCTCATCTTTCTCTAATCCCGGAGAGCACTGTCGCCACCTAATGGGTCCGTAAAATAGCTTTTACACATTCAACATCCCCCATATTTTACAGGAGATGCATCAGGCTTTGATCCACGTCCCACCGTCAAAAAACGCAATTGACGTCTTTAGACGTCAATGGCACTCTACGTTACTATTTGAATTGACGTCTTTAGACGTCAATGGCACTCAATGAGTTAAAACTAGCAATCTGTTCACAAGTGTGTGATCCTTGACTCACACACCACACGTGAAAGTAGATTTTACAGTTCAAATTCGCCAAATGAACTTGAACACCCTTGTTGTGCGTAAATTGTACCAACGCAGACAGGCAAGGAGGCGAAGACTGCAAGCCATCCTGCAAGCCATCCTGCGAGCCATCCTGCGAGTCAGCTGTAGCTTCCTGTAATTGGTCCGATAGTGCGAACCTTCCAATAAAATGCTTTCACACTGCACAGGAAGCCAACCTTGGTCCAGCTTGGTCCGGACCGAGACCACCTCTTTTGGTCGGATCAAAGACTCTGTCCGTGGCCTGGCATGGCATGGCCTGCATTTTTTTATATATTTTTTTATATGGATACTTGCCGTCCAAATATCGATACAATATCGTCAGGCAAAATATCGCGATACTATGGTGTATCGATTTTTCCCCCCCCACCCCTAGTAGGCAGCACCTGTCAACATTATAATGGCTGCTTTCAAAACATTTGCTGAACAGATGACACAGAAATGTCCTGATGCCACGCCTGTGAAACAGCCAGATGCCACTGAGATGAGAGAGGGCATCGTGTGTGTGTGTGTGTGTGTGTGTGTGTGTGCGCGCGCGTGCGTGTGTGTGTGTGTGCGCGCGTGTGTGTGCGTGCATGCGCGTCTGTCTGTGTGTGCGTGCGTGTGTGTGTGTGTGTGTGTGTGCGCGTGCATGTGTGTCTGTCTGTGTGTGTGTGTGTGTGTGCGTGCTTGCGTGCGTGCGCGTGTGTCTGTGTGCGCGTGTGTGTGTGATGAAGTTAGCTCGGGGGTACAGCTGGCAGATTGGGCATCGCTATGATGCTGATGATCCACTTAGTACTGACATTTGTTTTATGTGTTGGGTCACTGTGCTACACACACACACACACACACACACACACACACACACACACACACACACACACACACACACACACACACACACACAGCTCAAATGTTATTGAGTGCACAACAGGCGGTCATTACAAAGACAGGCTATAAAGGCTCTTTGTCTTTACTGTATATGACATTTGTGTGACTTATTGCCAAGATGAGACATTGACTGAACTGGAAACCATGTTAACAGCTGATGGAGGAGCTGTAGTAAGAAGATGTTCATTTAGTCGTCATCTCAGATTGTTTGGCATGTATAAATTATTATACAATTATGATTATTATGATTATGATTCTCTTTCACTCTTCATTTTCTGCCGTCAATTTTCTGCGTGTCTGGAAGTCGGCGTGTATGAGGACTGGAGCAGTGAGGCAGCAAAAGTGATGAAAACTCAGATCACTGTACACTGTAAGGTGTGTGAGAGAGAGAGAGAGAGAAAGAAAGAAAGAAAGAAAGAAAGAAAGAAAGAAAGAAAGAAAGAAAGAAAGAAAGAAAGAAAGAAAGAGCCATCTTACCCGTTGCTCTCTGATGGTGTTTTCTAGCTCACATGTCCAGCAGCTCTGGAACACATGTGGTACAGCTGTGAACAGAGCAGCAGCTCTGGAACACATGTGGTACAGCTGTGAACAGACCAGCAGCTCTGGAACACATGTGGTACAGATGTGAACAGAGCAGCAGCTCTGGAACACATGTGGTACAGATGTGAACAGAGCAGCAGCTCTGGAACACATGTGGTACAGCTGTGAACAGAGCAGCAGCTCTGGAACACATGTGGTACAGATGTGAACAGAGCAGCAGCTCTGGAACACATGTGGTACAGCTGTGAACAGAGCAGCAGCTCTGGAACACATGTGGTACAGATGTGAACAGAGCAGCAGCTCTGGAACACATGTGGTACAGCTGTGAACAGACTCACTGGTCAGCTTTCACATTACAATGCTGTTCCGTTCCCGGAAACACTTGCTTCCATACAATAGGTGGCGATATGCTATAATATAGCAGCTATATAGCAATATAGATATGCACCTAGAACCAGACCTGGGCTCAGTTTGGGGACAAGTCCCAGGTCCCCAGTGTGAACCCACCCTGAGCCTCAGCTCACCTCTCCAGAGCTGTACTGTCCTGAGGCCCCCTGCCACCTCTGACCCCTGGCACCACATGGATTACAGGGGCCCCCAGTAGAGAGAGAGAGAGAGAGAGAGAGAGAGAGAGAGAGAGAGAGAGAGAGAGAGAGAGAGAGAGAGAGAGAGAGAGAGAGAGAGAGAGAGAGAGAGAGAGAGAGAGAGAGAGAGAGAGAGAGGGAGGTGGTGCTTGGGAACCCTTGGGGCATAGAAACCTGTAATCCTCACTGTTTGACTTTGATGTCATCACACCCCACGGAGGGGGGGAGGGAGGGAGGGAGGGAGGGGGGGTTGTGACTGTGGTGCCAGGAGGCTGGGAGGGGATCCGGGGGGGGGGGGGGGGGGGGGGGGAGGGGGCACCTGTACAGCACACACACACACACACACACACGCACACACACCCAGCTGGTCTGAGGGTCAGCAGCGGGTAGACCACCTTGAAACATAAGCATGCCTTTGGTGACACATTTTTTCCTCCTCTCTCTCTCTCACACACACACACACACACACACACACACACACACACACACACACACACACACACACACACACACACACACGGGTGGGATAAGCAGTATTTCTCATGGTGGAATGCACATGGCTGCTCTTTCCCACCACTGTTATATGTAGTTGGCTGCTCACTGGCTAATGAAGGTTTCTGCATGTAGCTGCTCACTGGCTAATGAAGGTTTCTGCATGTAGCTCACTGGCTAATGAAGGTTTCTGCATGTAGCTGCTCACTGGCTAATGAAGGTTTCTGCATGTAGCTCACTGGCCAATGAAGGTTTCTGCATGTAGCTCACTGGCTAATGAAGGTTTCTCCATGTAGCTGCTCACTGGCTAATGAAGGTTTCTGCATGTAGCTGCTCACTGGCTAATGAAGGTTTCTGCATGTAGCTGCTCACTGGCTAATGAAGGTTTCTGCATGTAGCTGCTCACTGGCTAATGAAGGTTTCTGCATGTAGCTGCTCACTGGCTAATGAAGGTCTCTGCATGTAGCTGCTCACTGGCTAATGAAGGTTTCTGCATGTAGCTCACTGGCTAATGAAGGTTTCTGCATGTAGCTCACTGGCTAATGAAGGTTTCTGCATGTAGCTGCTCACTGGCTAATGAAGGTTTCTGCATGTAGCTGCTCACTGGCTAATGAAGGTTTCTGCATGTAGCTCACTGGCTAATGAAGGTTTCTGCATGTAGCTGCTCACTGGCTAATGAAGGTTTCTGCATGTAGCTCACTGGCTAATGAAGGTTTCTGCATGTAGCTGCTCACTGGCTAATGAAGGTTTCTGCATGTAGCTCACTGGCTAATGAAGGTTTCTGCATGTAGCTGCTCACTGGCTAATGAAGGTTTCTGCATGTAGCTGCTCACTGGCTAATGAAGGTTTCTGCATGTAGCTCACTGGCTAATGAAGGTTTCTGCATGTAGCTCACTGGCTAATGAAGGTTTCTGCATGTAGCTGCTCACTGGCTAATGAAGGTTTCTGCATGTAGCTCACTGGCTAATGAAGGTTTCTGCATGTAGCTGCTCACTGGCTAATGAAGGTTTCTGCATGTAGCTCACTGGTTAATGAAGGTTTCTGCATGTAGCTCACTGGCTAATGAAGGTTTCTGCATGTAGCTGCTCACTGGCTAATGAAGGTTTCTGCATGTAGCTGCTCACTGGCTAATGAAGGTTTCTGCATGTAGCTCACTGGCTAATGAAGGTTTCTGCATGTAGCTGCTCACTGGCTAATGAAGGTTTCTGCATGTAGCTGCTCACTGGCTAATGAAGGTTTCTGCATGTAGCTCACTGGCTAATGAAGGTTTCTGCATGTAGCTCACTGGCTAATGAAGGTTTCTGCATGTAGCTCACTGGCTAATGAAGGTTTCTGCATGTAGCTCACTGGCTAATGAAAGTTTCTGCATGTAGCTCACTGGCTAATGAAGGTTTCTGCATGTAGCTCACTGGCTAATGAAAGTTTCTGCATGTAGCTCACTCGCTAATGAAGGTTTCTGCATGTAGCTCACTGGCTAATGAAGGTTTCTGCATGTAGCTGCTCACTGGCTAATGAAGGTTTCTGCATGTAGCTCACTGGCTAATGAAGGTTTCTGCATGTAGCTGCTCACTGGCTAATGAAGGTTTCTGCATGTAGCTGCTCACTGGCTAATGAAAGTTTCTGCATGTAGCTCACTGGCTAATGAAGGTTTCTGCATGTAGCTCACTGGCTAATGAAGGTTTCTGCATGTAGCTCACTGGCTAATGAAGGTTTCTGCATGTAGCTCACTGGCTAATGAAGGTTTCTGCATGTAGCTGCTCACTGGCTAATGAAGGTTTCTGCATGTAGCTCACTGGCTAATGAAGGTTTCTGCATGTAGCTGCTCACTGGCTAATGAAGGTTTCTGCATGTAGCTCACTGGCTAATGAAGGTTTCTGCATGTAGCTGCTCACTGGCTAATGAAGGTTTCTGCATGTAGCTGCTCACTGGCTAATGAAGGTTTCTGCATGTAGCTCACTGGCTAATGAAGGTTTCTGCATGTAGCTCACTGGCTAATGAAGGTTTCTGCATGTAGCTCACTGGCTAATGAAGGTTTCTGCATGTAGCTGCTCACTGGCTAATGAAGGTTTCTGCATGTAGCTGCTCACTGGCTAATGAAGGTTTCTGCATGTAGCTCACTGGCTAATGAAGGTTTCTGCATGTAGCTCACTGGCTAATGAAAGTTTCTGCATGTAGCTCACTGGCTAATGAAGGTTTCTGCATGTAGCTCACTGGCTAATGAAAGTTTCTGCATGTAGCTCACTGGCTAATGAAAGTTTCTGCATGTAGCTCACTGGCTAATGAAGGTTTCTGCATGTACAGTAGCTCACTGGCTAATGAAGGTTTCTGCATGTAGCTCACTGGCTAATGAAAGTTTCTGCATGTAGCTCACTGGCTAATGAAAGTTTCTGCATGTAGCTCACTGGCTAATGAAGGTTTCTGCATGTACAGTAGCTCACTGGCTAATGAAGGTTTCTGCATGTAGCTCACTGGCTAATGAAAGTTTCTGCATGTAGCTCACTGGCTAATGAAGGTTTCTGCATGTAGCTCACTGGCTAATGAAGGTTTCTGCATGTAGCTCACTGGCTAATGAAAGTTTCTGCATGTAGCTCACTGGCTAATGAAGGTTTCTGCATGTAGCTCACTGGCTAATGAAGGTTTCTGCATGTAGCTCACTGGCTAATGAAGGTTTCTGCATGTAGCTCACTGGCTAATGAAAGTTTCTGCATGTAGCTCACTGGCTAATGAAGGTTTCTGCATGTAGCTGCTCACTGGCTAATGAAGGGTGTTAGCCTTCACTCACCACCCAGGAATTCAAATTGATGCCTCTCCACCACCATGTCCTTGTTCTGACTCCATGTTTTGTTCACACTATACTGCATACTACAGAAACACTGTGTCCAATGTGGAGTCATGTATGTGAAATGATCGATGGCATAATAATAA
>NC_139637.1:9707573-9725073 GCF_964638095.1 Poromitra crassiceps
TTGACATACAGGTGCAAATAGCATATTCCTTATTAAACATACAATTAAACGTTAGACATACGTAATGGTAGCAGCTACAGTACGGTACAGTGCGGCTACTACACTATTTGTGTATGTTAAGGAGTCTCGTGGCCTGCGGGAAGAAACTGTTCCTCAAGCGATTTGTGCGTGCTTTCGGAACCCTGTATCTTCTCCCTGAGGGTAGCAGGGAGAACAGGCTGTTGTGGGGATGGTTTGTGTCTTTGATGATCTTCAGGGACCTCCTGAGGCACCGCTGTTTATACAGTTCATGCAGATCTGGCAACTCACATTCTGTTACGTGCTGTGCCGCGCGTCTCACTCTCCGTAGCGCCCTGCGGTCCATGGTGGTACAGTTCCCGTACCAGGTGGTGAAGCCGCCAGTCAGCAGGCTTTCAATGGTGCCTCTGTAGAAGTCCCTGAGGATTTCTTTCCTTAGCCCAAATTTCTTCAGGCGCTTGAGTCCGTGTATTCGCTGTTGGGCCTTTTTGACGACAGTGGCGGTGTGGCCGGCCCATGTCAGGTCCTGGTGGATATTGACTCCCAGGTACTTGAAGCTGTCCACCCTTTCCACCACTGTGCCGTTGATGGTGATTGGGGGGTGTGCGCCCCCCCCCTCCTGTAGTCTACAATGATCTCCTTGGTCTTGGAGACGTTCAGAGAGAGGTGGTTGTCCTGGCACCATTGTTCCAGGGCCCCCACCTCCTCTCTGTAGGCCGTCTCGTCGCTCCCCGAGATCAGCCCCACGACTGCTGTGTCGTCTGCAAACTTCACGATGGTGTTAGAGGTTTGAGTCGCCACGCAGTCGTGGGTGTAGAGGTCATACCAGAAGGGGCTGGAGACGCACCCCTGGGGCGCTCCTATGCTGATGGTCAGTGGGGAGGAGGTGAGGTTGCCCACCCTCACCACCTGGCGGCGGTCTGTCAGGAAATCCAGGATCCAGTCGCACATTGCTGTGTTAAGTCCCAGGTCCTTGAGCTTGCATACCAGCCTGGAGGGTACTATGGTGTTGAATGCTGAGCTGTAGTCCACGAACAGCATTCTTACGTAGGTGTCCTTCCCCTCCAGGTGGGACAGGGCGGTGTGGAGCACGTGTGCTACTGCATCCGCTGTGCTCCTGTTGGGCCGGTATGCGAATTGTAGCGGGTCGTGGTCCGGGGGGAGTGTGGGGCGGATCTTTGATATGACCAGCTTTTCAAAGCACTTGCTGGCTATTGGTGTGAGGGCTATTGGGCGCCAGTCGTTGAGGCTGGTCGCTTTCTGCTGCTTGGGAATGGGGATGATTGTCGCTGCTTTGAAGCAGGAGGGAACTCGTCGGAGGGAGAGAGACTGGTTGAAAATGTCTGTGTATACGCCTGCCAGCTGGTGGGCGCAGGCCTTGAGGACCCGCCCGGGGATGCCGTCCGGGCCGGCCGCCTTGCGAGGGTTGATACGCAGGAACGACCGGCGCACCTCCTCCTCAGTGATGGTGAGAGGGCGGTCTGGGTCTGTGGGGGGGGGGAGGTGGGGGGGGTTGGTGGTTAGGTGGGGATGGGAGGGGGTGCTGAGGGCTGGGGGGGAGGGGGGGGGGAGGGGAGGTGGGGGGGAGAGGTGGCGGGGAGAGGAGGGCAGTGGGGGGGGGGAGAGGAGGGGTGGTGGCGGGGAGAGGAGGGCGCGGGGAGAGGAGGGCAGTGGGGGGGGGGGAGAGGAGGGGTGGTGGGGGGGCGGAGGGGCGGAGGGGGGGAGTGGTGGTGGGGGGAGAGGGGGGGAGGGGTGGTGGGGGGAGAGAGGTGGCAGGGGGGGGAGGAGAGGAGGTGGCAGGGGGGGGAGAAGAGGAGGTGGCAGGGGGGGGAGGAGAGGAGGGGGGGAGGGTTGGGAGGAGAGGAGGAGGGAGGGGGGGTGGTGGGGGGGGTGATGGGGGGGAGGAGAGGAGGAGAGGGGTGGAAGAGGAGGAGGGGAGGCGCTCTGGCAGAGGGGTCGAACCTGGCGTAGAACGCGTTGAGTTCGTCTGGCAGGGTGGGTGACTCGTTGTTGTTTTGCTGTTTTGCCCCTTTGAAGTCAGTGGCAGCGTGGAGGCCTCTCCACAGGTGTTTGGGGTTGTTTGAGTCCAGTTTTGCTTCCAGCTGCCTGCCATATTCTCTCCGTGCTCTTTTTAAAGTGCTTCGGAGGGCATATCTTGTTTGTTTGTATTCCTCTGGTGTTCCGGAGTTGAAGGCGGTGGTCCTGGCGTGTAGGGCTGCCCGGACGTCACTATTGATCCAGGGCTTCTGGTTTGGCATTATTTTGATTATTTTTTGGGGGATTATGTCCTCTGTGCATTTTTGAATGAAGCCTGTTACTGTGTCTGCATACTCGTCCAGGTCTCCTGCAGCCTTGAACTCTTCCCATGCTGTTTGGTCGAAGCAGTCTCTCAGAATGTCCTCTGATTGGTCTGACCAGCAGTGGGTGGTTCGGAAGGCCGGGGGGTGTCGCTTGAGCTGTTGTTGATACCTGGGAACGAGCAGGATGGAGGCGTGGTCCGATCTGCCAAAGGGGGGGCGGGGGGTCGCCTTGTAGCAGTGTTTGATGTTCGTGTAACACTGGTCTAGTGTGCGTTCTCCCCTTGTGTGGAAGTTGATGTGCTGATGGAGTGAAGGCATGCGCTTCCTCAGGTTGACTCTGTTGAAGTCGCCTGCCAGGATCATTGCTGTTTCCGGTTGTTTCAGCTCCTGTGCGCTGATCGCGCGGTGGAGTTCTTTGGCTGCGTTTATCGCGCTGGCCTGGGGGGGAATATATACTGCAGCAAGAGTGACTGACGTGAATTCACGGGGACTATAATGCGGGACACATTGGAGCATAATGTATTCCAGGTCCGCTGTGCAGTGCGTTTCAATGTTAGTGGTATTCGTGCACCAGTTATTGTTTATCATCATAAAGAATAGAGGCCACTATTAGAGGAAATACGGTAGTTACAGTCAACAGACTAAAAACACACATCTCATCTCACCCTTCTCTCTCTCTCCATCTCTCTGGTCCTTCCCTCTCTCTCTCTCTGGTCTCTCTCTCCATCTCTCTGGTCTCTCTCTCCATCTCTCTGGTCCTTCCCCCCCTCTCTCTCTCTGGTCTCTCTCTCCATCTCTCTGGTCCTTCCCCCTCTCTCTCTCTCTCTCTGGTCTCTCTCTCCATCTCTCTCTCTCTCTGGTCTCTATATCTCTGCTCTCTTTCTGTGGCACATTCCTCGCTCCCGTTCCTCTCTTCCCCTCTGACATCTGGTCTTTATCATTTCAATCGTTTTTCCAATTCAATCAGTTCCAATGAAGTTCAGGAAGGATTTGGGTTCAAGTGATGAGGCTCAATTGCCCCAAAGCCTCTATTTAAACTGTGTGGCTGGTGAGCAGCGGGTTAGAGCCTCTATTTAAACTCTGTGGCTGGTGAGCAGCGGGTTAGAGCCTCTATTTAAACTCTGTGGCTGGTGAGCAGCGGGTTAGAGCCTCTATTTAAACTCTGTGGCTGGTGAGCAGCGGGTTAGAGGCTCTATTTAAACTCTGTGGCTGGTGAGCAGCGGGTTAGAGCCTCTATTTAAACTCTGTGGCTGGTGAGCAGCGGGTTAGAGCCTCTATTTAAACTGTGTGGCTGGTGAGCAGCGGGTTAGAGGCTCTATTTAAACTCTGTGGCTGGTGAGCAGCGGGTTAGAGCCTCTATTTAAACTCTGTGGCTGGTGAGCAGCGGGTTAGAGGCTCTATTTAAACTCTGTGGCTGGTGAGCAGCGGGTTAGAGCCTCTATTTAAACTCTGTGGCTGGTGAGCAGCGGGTTAGAGCCTCTATTTAAACTGTGTGGCTGGTGAGCAGCGGGTTAGAGCCTCTATTTAAACTCTGTGGCTGGTGAGCAGCGGGTTAGAGCCTCTATTTAAACTGTGTGGCTGGTGAGCAGCGGGTTAGAGGCTCTATTTAAACTCTGTGGCTGGTGAGCAGCGGGTTAGAGCCTCTATTTAAACTCTGTGGCTGGTGAGCAGCGGGTTAGAGGCTCTATTTAAACTCTGTGGCTGGTGAGCAGCGGGTTAGAGCCTCTATTTAAACTCTGTGGCTGGTGAGCAGCGGGTTAGAGCCTCTATTTAAACTGTGTGGCTGGTGAGCAGCGGGTTAGAGCCTCTATTTAAACTCTGTGGCTGGTGAGCAGCGGGTTAGAGCCTCTATTTAAACTCTGTGGCTGGTGAGCAGCGGGTTAGAGCCTCTATTTAAACTCTGTGGCTGGTGAGCAGCGGGTTAGAGCCTCTATTTAAACTGTGTGGCTGGTGAGCAGCGGGTTAGAGCCTCTATTTAAACTCTGTGGCTGGTGAGCAGCGGGTTAGAGCCTCTATTTAAACTCTGTGGCTGGTGAGCAGCGGGTTAGAGCCTCTATTTAAACTCTGTGGCTGGTGAGCAGCGGGTTAGAGCCTCTCTATTTAAACTCTGTGGCTGGTGAGCAGCGGGTTAGAGCCTCTATTTAAACTGTGTGGGTGGTGAGCAGCGGGTTAGAGCCTCTATTTAAACTCTGTGGCTGGTGAGCAGCGGGTTAGAGCCTCTATTTAAACTGTGTGGCTGGTGAGCAGCGGGTTAGAGCCTCTATTTAAACTCTGTGGCTGGTGAGCAGCGGGTTAGAGCCTCTATTTAAACTGTGTGGCTGGTGAGCAGCAGGTTAGAGCCTCTATTTAACCTCTGTGGCTGGTGAGCAGCGGGTTAGAGCCTCTATTTAAACTGTGTGGCTGGTGAGCAGCGGGTTAGAGCCTCTATTTAAACTGTGTGGCTGGTGAGCAGCAGGTTAGAGCCTCTATTTAAACTGTGTGGCTGGTGAGCAGCGGGTTAGAGCCTCTATTTAAACTGTGTGGCTGGTGAGCAGCGGGTTAGAGCCTCTATTTAAACTGTGTGGCTGGTGAGCAGCGGGTTAGAGCCTCTATTTAAACTGTGTGGGTGGTGAGCAGCGGGTTAGAGCCTCTATTTAAACTGTGTGGCTGGTGAGCAGCGGGTTAGAGCCTCTATTTAAACTGTGTGGCTGGTGAGCAGCGGGTTAGAGCCTCTATTTAAACTGTGTGGCTGGTGAGCAGCGGGTTAGAGCCTCTATTTATCCTCTGTGGCGGGTTAGAGCCTCTATTTAAACTGTGTGGCTGGTGAGCAGCGGGTTAGAGCCTCTATTTAAACTGTGTGGCTGGTGAGCAGCGGGTTAGAGCCTCTATTTAAACTGTGTGGCTGGTGAGCAGCGGGTTAAAGCCTCTATTTAAACTGTGTGGCTGGTGAGCAGCGGGTTAAAGCCTCTATTTAAACTGTGTGGCTGGTGAGCAGCGGGTTAGAGCCTCTATTTAACCTCTGTGGCTGGTGAGCAGCGGGTTAGAGCCTCTATTTAAACTGTGTGGCTGGTGAGCAGCGGGTTAGAGCCTCTATTTAAACTCTGTGGCTGGTGAGCAGCGGGTTAGAGCCTCTATTTAAACTCTGTGGCTGGTGAGCAGCGGGTTAGAGCCTCTATTTAAACTCTGTGGCTGGTGAGCAGCGGGTTAGAGCCTCTATTTAAACTCTGTGGCTGGTGAGCAGCGGGTTAGAGCCTCTATTTAAACTGTGTGGGTGGTGAGCAGCGGGTTAGAGCCTCTATTTAAACTCTGTGGCTGGTGAGCAGCGGGTTAGAGCCTCTATTTAAACTGTGTGGCTGGTGAGCAGCGGGTTAGAGCCTCTATTTAAACTCTGTGGCTGGTGAGCAGCGGGTTAGAGCCTCTATTTAAACTGTGTGGCTGGTGAGCAGCAGGTTAGAGCCTCTATTTAACCTCTGTGGCTGGTGAGCAGCGGGTTAGAGCCTCTATTTAAACTGTGTGGCTGGTGAGCAGCGGGTTAGAGCCTCTATTTAAACTCTGTGGCTGGTGAGCAGCGGGTTAGAGCCTCTATTTAAACTGTGTGGGTGGTGAGCAGCGGGTTAGAGCCTCTATTTAAACTCTGTGGCTGGTGAGCAGCGGGTTAGAGCCTCTATTTAAACTGTGTGGCTGGTGAGCAGCGGGTTAGAGCCTCTATTTAAACTCTGTGGCTGGTGAGCAGCGGGTTAGAGCCTCTATTTAAACTGTGTGGCTGGTGAGCAGCAGGTTAGAGCCTCTATTTAACCTCTGTGGCTGGTGAGCAGCGGGTTAGAGCCTCTATTTAAACTGTGTGGCTGGTGAGCAGCGGGTTAGAGCCTCTATTTAAACTGTGTGGCTGGTGAGCAGCAGGTTAGAGCCTCTATTTAAACTGTGTGGCTGGTGAGCAGCGGGTTAGAGCCTCTATTTAAACTGTGTGGCTGGTGAGCAGCGGGTTAGAGCCTCTATTTAAACTGTGTGGCTGGTGAGCAGCGGGTTAGAGCCTCTATTTAAACTGTGTGGGTGGTGAGCAGCGGGTTAGAGCCTCTATTTAAACTGTGTGGCTGGTGAGCAGCGGGTTAGAGCCTCTATTTAAACTGTGTGGCTGGTGAGCAGCGGGTTAGAGCCTCTATTTAAACTGTGTGGCTGGTGAGCAGCGGGTTAGAGCCTCTATTTATCCTCTGTGGCGGGTTAGAGCCTCTATTTAAACTGTGTGGCTGGTGAGCAGCGGGTTAGAGCCTCTATTTAAACTGTGTGGCTGGTGAGCAGCGGGTTAGAGCCTCTATTTAAACTGTGTGGCTGGTGAGCAGCGGGTTAAAGCCTCTATTTAAACTGTGTGGCTGGTGAGCAGCGGGTTAAAGCCTCTATTTAAACTGTGTGGCTGGTGAGCAGCGGGTTAGAGCCTCTATTTAACCTCTGTGGCTGGTGAGCAGCAGGTTAGAGCCTCTATTTAAACTGTGTGGCTGGTGAGCAGCGGGTTAGAGCCTCTATTTAAACTCTGTGGCTGGTGAGCAGCGGGTTAGAGCCTCTATTTAAACGGTGTGGCTGGTGAGCAGTGGGTTAGAGCCTCTATTTAAACTGTGTGGCTGGTGAGCAGCGGGTTAGAGCCTCTATTTAAACTGTGTGGCTGGTGAGCAGCGGGTTAGAGCCTCTATTTAAACTGTGTGGCTGGTGAGCAGCGGGTTAGAGCCTCTATTTAAACTGTGTGGCTGGTGAGCAGCGGGTTAGAGCCTCTATTTAAACTGTGTGGCTGGTGAGCAGCGGGTTAGAGCCTCTATTTAAACTCTGTGGCTGGTGAGCAGCGGGTTAGAGCCTCTATTTAAACTGTGTGGCTGGTGAGCAGTGGGTTAGAGCCTCTATTTAAACTCTGTGGCTGGTGAGCAGCGGGTTAGAGCCTCTATTTAAACTCTGTGGCTGGTGAGCAGCGGGTTAGAGCCTCTATTTAAACTGTGTGGCAGGTGAGCAGCGGGTTACAAAGCCTCTATTTAAACTGTGTGGCTGGTGAGCAGCGGGTTAGAGCCTCTATTTAACCTCTGTGGCTGGTGAGCAGCGGGTTAGAGCCTCTATTTAAACTGTGTGGCTGGTGAGCAGCGGGTTAGAGCCTCTATTTAAACTCTGTGGCTGGTGAGCAGCGGGTTAGAGCCTCTATTTAAACTCTGTGGCTGGTGAGCAGCGGGTTTAGAGCCTCTATTTAAACTGTGTGGCTGGTGAGCAGCGGGTTAGAGCCTCTATTTAAACTCTGTGGCTGGTGAGCAGCGGGTTAGAGCCTCTATTTAAACTGTGTGGCTGGTGAGCAGCGGGTTAGAGCCTCTATTTAAACTGTGTGGCTGGTGAGCAGCGGGTTAGAGCCTCTATTTAAACTGTGTGGCTGGTGAGCAGCGGGTTAGAGCCTCTATTTAAACTGTGTGGCTGGTGAGCAGCGGGTTAGAGCCTCTATTTAAACTGTGTGGCTGGTGAGCAGCGGGTTAGAGCCTCTATTTAAACTGTGTGGCTGGTGAGCAGCGGGTTAGAGCCTCTATTTAAACTGTGTGGCTGGTGAGCAGCGGGTTAGAGCCTCTATTTAAACTCTGTGGCTGGTGAGCAGCGGGTTAGAGCCTCTATTTAAACTGTGGCTGGTGAGCAGCGGGTTAGAGCCTCTATTTAAACTCTGTGGCTGGTGAGCAGCGGGTTAGAGCCTCTATTTAAACTGTGTGGCTGGTGAGCAGCAGGTTAGAGCCTCTATTTAAACTGTGTGGCTGGTGAGCAGCGGGTTAGAGCCTCTATTTAAACTCTGTGGCTGGTGAGCAGCGGGTTAGAGCCTCTATTTAAACTGTGTGGCTGGTGAGCAGCGGGTTAGAGCCTCTATTTAAACTGTGTGGCTGGTGAGCAGCGGGTTAGCGCCTCAGAGCTGTCTGACGTACGTGAGCATGCACACAATGAACCGTTACGCGTAAGAATGACTTTTTAATTTCACATTTCAGGCTCAGTCATTCGACGAGGCCTGGAGGAGGAGGTCATATTCCATTTTCCATTCAAGCTTCTTCAGGATAATATCTCAAAACTCACTGAGCTCTGGGCTCACACATCTAAACTCCAGCATGAAGTGTGTGTGTGTGTGTGTGCGTGTGCGTGTGTGTGTGCGTGCGCGCGTGTGTGTCACCATCACAAACGCTGTGTACGTGCGTTTGTGAGTGTGCATGTTGCATGCGACCTCATATAACCCCAGCATGGAGCGCGGTCTACGCTCTGATATTGAAAGAACATGGCATGTGGTTTACCAAACTTTGGCTCGATAGACTCGAAAGGAATCGGTCGAGCGTTCTGAATGCAGAAGAAACAGAGACAGCAGCAGTGCTTCATTGTAACGTCGAACCCTAACGGTGAATTAGTGACCATTAGGGGTGTCACAATATATCGTCCCACGAAATTTCGCGATAGTAAAACGTCACGATATGTATCGTTGAGATGAAATCTCATATCGTGAATTTTTTTTTTTTTTTTTTTTTTTTTTTCAAAAGTAGACAAAGAAACGTCTTTGTTTGTTGAAGTTCGATGTGTGGAAAGTAGTTCAGTTGAACAAGTCTCTGAAGAGACACATTATACAGGAGAGAAACCATTCAATTGAGTTTCTGGCAAAACTGTTTACTTGACAGGAAAAACTGAAGATGCATAAAAAATAGACTAAGAAAAGTCTTGTTGTTTGAGTTTGAAGAAAAACTGAAGATGCATAATGAGAATTTATACTGCTGAGAAACCTTTTAGTTCAAAGTAAATCTAAGTGACGTGTAACTCATTCTATTTCAAGATAAGCCTTATCTCCAATCTCATGTTTTTTCTAGTTGTTATTGTAATAACAATTTCCCACAACAGCATGTTTTGTATTTGTGCATTTCAAATAAAATACTACTTTTCCAGTCATATATTGTCATTATTCAAGTTTAAAAAAATATTGTTAAAATCGTATCGTATCGTATCGTATCGTTATCGTGAACCCAGTATCGTGATACGTATCGTATCGTGAACTGAGTGTATCGTGACACCCCTAGTGACCATTATTCTAACTGTCGTACAAAGTGTTCCGACTCGCCCCCCTTATGTCATCAGAACAAATGACGGTGCAACAAATTGGTTGAGAGGCAATTATTATTTGTGGTGTTTTGTGCTTTCATGGATACATGAGTCAGCTGGGTATTTCCAGGGAGCAGCTACACTTTTGATGCGGTTACTATTGAACGGTTACTCATTCTCACCCTCTTAGTGTTTTGTGAAAGTCTTGTAGAAGTTGAGGTGGCACTGTGATCGGCAAACAACAATGCAATAAAGATGTTTACCATTAGTCTGCCAACATAAATACTTATTCACGTGATTTAGATGCAGGGCCGTGCAGAGACCCTTAGAGGGGCTCAAAAGTTAAAAAGGGGCACAACAACGCGGCGCGGGGCGGTTTCACCATTGCCGACCCGCCAGTCAGTCGGAGCTCTGCAGCTGGGCAGTGGGCAGGATGGCGAAGGCATGGCCCGCCCATCTCTGCCTCTGATTGGCACAGGAGACGAGGAGAGATGCAGAATAGGATAGCCAAGCGAATGTGATTGGATCAACAACGTTTGATGCTATAGGGCAGGCCAATCAGAGGCAGAGAAGGGCGGGTCATATCTTCGCCATCCGGTGGGAAAAATATTGCGCACGTCACAGAGACGCAGACGATTACTTAACTTCCGGTTGAAAGGTCAACATGTTTACAATTTTATTTATTGCTAAATTGTTATTTATTGTTCTACGTCCTTCTTGAAGGGCACAGCAACAACAACAACACGCATGCACACAGCACTGCTGCCTCTCTTGCCATGTGGTTTGGGTTGTCTTCTCTTGTTCTTCTCTCTTCTCTTCAGCTTCCTCCTCCACCCCTCTCCTTCATCTGAGACTCCTCAGCTTTCCATCCTTCTCAACCTTTTCTGTCTCATGTTTATGTTTCCACACAAAATAGATCATAAAAGCCACCAAGGCACCACGTCAGCCTTGACCCATTGTGGTTCATTATTTTTGCCTCGGTCGTTGTCACAGAATTCCCCTAAACCAGCTCTGTTTCTCACATGGGAAACACATCAGACACCATAGGTTCTGCTCTCATAGACAACCAGTAAGATCTGCACACTGTCTGGAGCTGATGATGAACACTGCAGAGACACCTGCAACAAACATCTGTCTGCACGGGACATGGAGCTGAGACACCAGGGGCCGGTTGCACCAACTGGTCTTACACTGGTCTTAAGCTAAGTTGGTCGTAACTTTACGACCTAACAGCTACGCCGGTTGCACCAAGACGGCTTAAGCCTTCTTTTCACTACGACCAGGCGTAACTCTTACGCCTGGTCAGGAGGAGGCGTAGAGCCTGCCTGTCTCCGCGGAGACCTTTTTGAGTCCTTACCGTCATCGTCGTAACACAGCCAGTTCTCCGTCTTTGAAGCACGATGTTAAGATTATAACTAACTAGTTGTGTGGCTTAGCCTTCCCAAATGTTGCCGTTAATTTTTTTTAGAATTTAATACATAGAATTGGGAACGTTACATTCAATTTCATTCAGACTGTCTGTCGGGCTCAATCGCCGCCATTTTTCCCCCGGAGCGAGGGAGGGTGGGAGGGGTGTAGTGTAGTGACGCACATACAGTAGTGGCCACTGTAAAAAAAACAAAGCAAGTTATTTTCGCGGGGGTCAGTGAAATAGCAGGGCGCGAGGCACATTTGTGGGCCAATCAGAGGGCATTCCCCGACAATTCACATGGACGCGCATTGCTACGACCAGCATGGTTAAGACCAGACGTAAGCCGTGTTGGTGCAACAGGTGTAAATCCACTCTAAAGACTGGTCTTAACTAAGACCGACGTAGGAGTTACGACCAGGCATAGTTAAGACCACTTGGTGCAACCGGCCCCAGATGGAAAGAGCTCAGCTTTACAGTATAGAAGCAGGTTAATTCAATGGAGGCTGATCACGTGAAAATCGGCCATTTCCGCTCACGTGCCGATCGATCGGTGCATCCCTAATATATATAATATATATATTTATATATAATATAACTAGCTTATAGGTGGCAGCTTCCCGGCTAAATCCAAGCAATTTATTGTAGGCTATAGTTGTAGTTGTAATAGCTCATTTGACAACAGTTTTATAACTAAGTCTCTCTGAAGTCAGTAATGCTACTGCAGTTTCATGCTACTGTAATGCTACTGTAGTTTCATGCTACTGTAGTTTCATGCTACTGCAGTTTCATGCTACTGTAATGCTACTGTAGTTTCATGCTACTGTAATGCTACTGTAGTTTCATGCTACTGTAGTTTCATGCTACTGTAGTTTCATGCTACTGTAGTTTCATGCTACTGTAGTTTCATGCTACTGTAATGCTACTGTAGTTTCATGCTACTGTAATGCTACTGTAGTTTCATGCTACTGTAATGCTACTGTAGTTTCATGCTACTGTAGTTTCATGCTACTGTAGTTTCATGCTACTGTAGTTTCATGCTACTGTAATGCTACTGTAGTTTCATGCTACTGTAATGCTACTGTAGTTTCATGCTACTGTAATGCTACTGTAGTTTCATGCTACTGTAGTTTCATGCTACTGTAGTTTCATGCTACTGTAATGCTACTGTAATGCTACTGTAGTTTCATGCTACTGTAGTTTCATGCTACTGTAGTTTCATGCTACTGTAATGCTACTGTAGTTTCATGCTACTGTAGTTTCATGCTACTGTAATGCTACTGTAGTTTCATGCTACTGTAGTTTCATGCTACTGTAGTTTCATGCTACTGTAATGCTACTGTAGTTTCATGCTACTGTAATGCTACTGTAGTTTCATGCTACTGCAGTTTCATGCTACTGTAATGCTACTGTAGTTTCATGCTACTGTAGTTTCATGCTACTGCAGTTTCATGCTACTGTAATGCTACTGTAGTTTCATGCTACTGTAATGCTACTGTAGTTTCATGCTACTGTAGTTTCATGCTACTGTAGTTTCATGCTACTGTAGTTTCATGCTACTGTAGTTTCATGCTACTGTAATGCTACTGTAGTTTCATGCTACTGTAATGCTACTGTAGTTTCATGCTACTGTAATGCTACTGTAGTTTCATGCTACTGTAGTTTCATGCTACTGTAGTTTCATGCTACTGTAGTTTCATGCTACTGTAATGCTACTGTAGTTTCATGCTACTGTAATGCTACTGTAGTTTCATGCTACTGTAATGCTACTGTAGTTTCATGCTACTGTAGTTTCATGCTACTGTAGTTTCATGCTACTGTAATGCTACTGTAATGCTACTGTAGTTTCATGCTACTGTAGTTTCATGCTACTGTAGTTTCATGCTACTGTAATGCTACTGTAGTTTCATGCTACTGTAGTTTCATGCTACTGTAATGCTACTGTAGTTTCATGCTACTGTAGTTTCATGCTACTGTAGTTTCATGCTACTGTAATGCTACTGTAGTTTCATGCTACTGTAATGCTACTGTAGTTTCATGCTACTGTAGTTTCATGCTACTGTAATGCTACTGTAGTTTCATGCTACTGTAGTTTCATGCTACTGTAATGCTACTGTAGTTTCATGCTACTGTAATGCTACTGTAGTTTCATGCTACTGTAGTTTCATGCTACTGTAGTTTCATGCTACTGTAGTTTCATGCTACTGTAATGCTACTGTAATGCTACTGTAGTTTCATGCTACTGTAGTTTCATGCTACTGTAATGCTACTGTAGTTTCATGCTACTGTAGTTTCATGCTACTGTAATGCTACTGTAGTTTCATGCTACTGTAGTTTCATGCTACTGTAGTTTCATGCTACTGTAATGCTACTGTAGTTTCATGCTACTGTAGTTTCATGCTACTGTAGTTTCATGCTACTGTAATGCTACTGTAGTTTCATGCTACTGTAGTTTCATGCTACTGTAGTTTCACGCTACTGTAATGCTACTGTCACTGTCGTCGGATGACTCGTGACGTTGTTTGCTTTGTGACGGCAGATGAGTGAAATAAGTGAATACTTTGATATTCACTGGAGAGTGTGTTGAAAAGAATGTGAGCTGTTAGCCAGACGCTTATGTTAGCCAAACAACATATGCATTATAGATAGAGAGGGGAATGACAAAGACACGTGGAAAAGTGGAGAAGAGAGAGAGAGATAGGGAGAGAGTGAAGAGAGAGAGAGAGGACACAAAGGAATAACCAAAGGAAAATATTGCCTGTTATATCATATCATTTCTCTTCTCGTCAGAGTCACCGTCTTGCTGAAGTAAGAATCTGTGCTAATTTCATATGTTAGTTAGTTTTTCTACTCAGTATCACCGACTGCTATTGGCATAATAGTGATTAGGCCTATATCCACTTCAGTTAGCACAGCAGTGATCGCCACCATGGCTGAAGAGACAAAGAGAAGAGCGCCACCTACATAAACACACACACACACACACACACACCAGTCCTCAGTAGTGTCTGGTTCTCAGACAGCCAACCAGCCAGAGGAGTGGGAGTGAGAGACAATCCACACTACTCCCCTCATTCACCCTGCCTAATTAATTAACACACTTAACGAGTTTCATAGTTAACGAGTTCACCCTGAACCATGCCACTAATTGGCCCTGTCAAACTGTACGTGTCCCCTGCTAATTGACTCTTCGATTGGGGCTTTCACAGAGTTAATTAGCCAATTAACCACTTCAGTTTGCCAATTCTGTCTCACCCCAGCTTATGAGCCTTATTTTGGACGGATTAGACAGATTAAAACATAGAACAGTCAGTTTCAAATGGAAAATGTAGGCCATGCTAGAGAAGCCCAACTCAGACTCAATATATCATGTGATTATGTTCCTGGATTTGTGGATGAGCAAAATCTGAAATGCAGAAGATAAGGAAATTATTCAATATTAAATATGTTACAGGAAAATAATTCTAATGACAATGATGAAGGACAATGATGGACAGAAGACAGAGACAATGATGAATAGAAGACAGAGACAGTGATAATAGAAGACAGAGACCGTGATGGACAGAAGACAGAGACAGTGATGGACAGGAGACAGAGACAGTGATGGACAGAAGACAGAGACAGTGATGGACAGAGACAGTGATGGACATAAGACAGAGACAGTGATGGACATAAGACAGAGACAGTGATGGACAGAAGACAGAGACAGTGATGGACAGAAGACAGAGACAGTGATGGACAGAAAACGGAGACAGTGATGGACAGAAGACAGAGACAGTGATGGACAGAAGACAGAGACAGTGATGGACAGAAAACGGAGACAGTGATGGACAGAAGACAGAGACAGTGATGGACAGAAGACAGAGACAGTGATGGACAGAAGACAGAGACAGTGATGGACAGAAGACAGAGACAGTGATGGACAGAAGACATAGACAGTGATGGTTGGAGCAGCAGAGCTGAAACTGAAAGTCCAGCAGTTTAAATCATCACACCAGCAGAGGAATTCTGGGTGGGGAAAATGAAAAAGTTTGCATTTGTCCTCAACTTTCCCTACAATTGCCTGTAGACATTGGTGGGATTCCTGGTTGAAACCAAAGGGAACAGCTGAGCCACTAGCCAGTAGCTAGTAGCTAGTAGCTAGTAGCTCAGCCCAACTGTCCCTCTCGCTTCCAGTGAGGAATGCCAACAATGCTTACAAGCCATGTTAGGCAAACTGAAGGTCAACTGTAGATACTTTACTACATGTGTCTCAATGTAGAAACACAGTGTGAGATGTGTCACAATGTAGAAACTAGGGATGTTCATTTTGAAAATTTTCCATAATCGATAATCGGTGAAAATTAACGATCAATTATCGATTATCGATCATATTAATACTTATATATTTTTTAATATATATTTATATATATATATATATATATATATATATATATATATATATATATATATATATATATATATATATATTACAAAATGAATGCCTATGGCAGAAAATACGAAAGACAACGTGTTCTCCTCAATGAACTCTTTATTTCAATGTGTCTCCTCTCCAACACTCTGCTGTCCCCGGCGCATGCCGGTGTGAATTCCCCATGTTTAAATCAGTTTTGTTGGCACAAAGGCCCGTGCCCAGCCAGAAAACTAGAGACTATATGAAGCTCCACCTCACGTTAGTCGGCTGTGCAATGGAGTGGGGCGAGGAGGAACGAATTCCACCCAAACCTAGTCCAAAAAAAAAAAAAAAAAAAAAAAATTAAATAAGGTATTTGAACTAAAGTAAAAAAGTCATTTTTGGGTTCAGCTCGACTTTAATATAACACAAAAGGTGCAACAGCCAACGTGCAATAGAAAATGTGACTTCCACATTGGCTACACAGTATAAACACAGACCCACCATGAACAAAAGCACAGTCTTCACTTCAAAACTTGAAACACTATATTGCTTTTATACTCTCAGGCTTAACACACTTGGATTTGAAGCTACTGATGACAGAAGGGATTGACTACAAATCCCAGGAGGCTTCAGCTCACTTCATTCCCAACATGTCTGAAGTGTGAACAAAGTGTAGGAATCTGACCAATTACAAGCAAGTACACAACATGCTGTGTTTCAGGCAAAAATAATTACTACATTTCATACAAAACGAATGCTTTTTAGCACATTCTCTATGTTTAGTAGGGCTGCAACAACTAATCGATTAAATCGATTAAAATCGATGATCAAATTCGTTGGCAACGAATTTGATTATCGATTCGTTGCCTCGCGATTAGTTGGACCGCAGAGCCATCTGTTTTGTTGATAAAAAACAACAGCTGACCGCAGCAGCTGCGGCGCAGTGCTGGCTACGTCACTCCCTGGCCCCGCTGTCGCGGAGCCGACTACGTCACTCGCCTTGCGCACGCGCAGTAAACGACAAACAACTTGGAAACATGGCCGAGGAGAAAGCAGATCGACCCAAAACTTCGCAAGTTTGGGAGCACTTCATATTAACTGGAAATAAAAAGTCTGTTACGTGCGAAATGTGCAAAGCCGATCTTGCATGGCATGGCAGCACAACGGCCCTGCGTGAACACGTTAAACGCAAACATGTTGGATGGTGCCAAGGGAGCTCAGCAGCGGGGTAAGTTAACGTTATTCTACTACAAACTCGATATGCATGTAAACTAATGTTACATTATTAGACCCATGTGTATTGTTGTTTGAAGTGGAAATGTTCGTCTCACAGCAGATAGTTTGTTTTGTTTA
The DNA here is from genome assembly GCF_964638095.1 of Poromitra crassiceps. Taxonomy (NCBI): domain Eukaryota; kingdom Metazoa; phylum Chordata; class Actinopteri; order Beryciformes; family Melamphaidae; genus Poromitra; species Poromitra crassiceps. Next base: position 9,724,102 of record NC_139637.1, read on the forward strand.
TCTAACGTTAACAGTCGATGCGCCCGCACCCAGGTCGACAACATTAACGTTATAGCCGACCGGCTAGTTAACGTTACGTTAGCTTGCTAACGTTAGTGGTAGAGCAGACAGCAGATAGTTTGTTTTGTTTATCTAACGTTAACAGTCGATGCGCATTGTGCCCGCATCCAGGTCGACAACATTAACGTTATAGCCGACCGGCTAGTTAACGTTACGTTAGCTTGCTAACGTTAGTGGTAGAGCAGACAGCAGATAGTTTGTTTTGTTTATCTAACGTTAACAGTCGATGCGCATTGTGCCCGCATCCAGGTCGACAACATTAACGTTATAGCCGACCGGCTAGTTAACGTTACGTTAGCTTGCTAACGTTAGTGGTAGAGCAGACTTGGTCTGTAAACTAAGGCTAAAAGAGATGTTGTTGTCCCTTGTTCATTGGTGTGTGTGTGTGTGTGTGTGTGTGTGTGTGTGTGTGTGTGTGTGTGTGTGCGCGCGCATATCTTAATGTAAGGAGTGTTAGGCATACTCGCTCATACTGTCTTTCTCATTTCAGAAAAAAACAACTCACCATGAGGCGTTTCGTTGTGGGGAATGCGGCTTGTACACCAAGGCAAGCAGCCATCATGACAGACAGTGTCCTGAACATGCTGGTCACCGACATGAGGCCCATGTCAATGGTTGGAGATGCAGGCTTCATTGCCATGATTAACACCCTCCACCCTGGCTACACTCTTCCTTCAAGAACATTCTTCACAAAACTGATGGAGCGAAAATATGAAGACACATTCCAGGAGCAGGTCCGTTAAAGCACTTTATTTAAGAAGATATGAAGATATCTGGAGAGAGGGGAGGTGAAGTGGTGAAGGGCTAAAGGAAGTAGGCAGTGAAGGAGAGAGGAAGTGAAGTGGTGAAGGGCTAAAGGAAGTAGGCAGTGAAGGAGAGAGGAAGTGAGGTGGTGAAGGGCTAAAGGAAGTA
>NC_139637.1:9732573-9737573 GCF_964638095.1 Poromitra crassiceps
CAATTCTTACTATCCACTCTCTCTTAGATATGATTAATCTATTAGAAAACCGTGTTTCCCAACTAGAGAACGATAAACGCCAGTCACCCAATGATAGTCTTGTTACACTTAACCAGACTGGCTTCCCTGATCATTTACAATGTACCTCAGTAGCTGATGTGTATTGTGAACTAAGCGAGGATGCTAGCTGCGGTCCAGCTGGTACCCCCGTTAATGCTACTCCGCAGCACGAGCAGAACAACCCGGCCAATGTCTCGTTGGCCCCACAGTCTGTGGATGATGGGTTTACAGTTGTCTCACACTGCCGTGGCGCTAAACGTGCACAGCCCGCCGCTGTGCAGCCCGCTTCCCAACAAACCACTTCGATTGAGATTCGGAATAGATTCATGCCGCTTGCTAACTCTTCTGTTCAGCATGCTGCGTCGTCCGCTCCGCCCGACAATATTAAACCCTCTATTCTATTGATTGGAGACTCTATAACCCGCAATATCAAGCTTAACACACCAGCCGAGATAGTTTGTCTGCCCGGGGCCAGAGTACCCGACATTGAAGCTACTCTTAGGGTGCTAACAAACAGCCATAGACAGACAATTACCCAGGCTACCCATGACAACATCATACTACATGTTGGCACCAACAATGCTAGGTTTAAACAATCGGAGATCACAAAGCACAGCATAACTAGGACCTGTGCTTTTGCTAGCAAGATGAGTCGGCATCCACTAATTGTCTCTGGTCCCCTCCCTGTCACACTTAACTCTGACATTTTTAGCAGGCTGTTTTGGCTCAACAACTGGCTGGCCAAACACTGTGCTGATAAGGGCTACCTATTCTCAGATAACTGGCCCTCCTTTAGAGGCATGACTGGCATGCTTAAGATGGATGGCATCCACCCTACCCCATTGGGCGCCAGCACTCTATCAAAAAACTTAGATAGTTGCCTACGGCAAACCCAGACTGTTATCCTTGATTGACAGTTTCACCCACAACATGCAGGGCCACAGGCTACTAGACAGCCTGTTAGTTCTACTTGTGCGGTTATGGAGTCTGCTAGTTTAATTAACTTAGTCTATCCAATACAGACTGTGCTCCGTCCGCGCCGCACTACTACTAGTAACCGACCCATAAACGCTCTGCAATATCCTAACCCAAACCTTATTGTTATTAATCCAACTGTTACCACCGCCGCTCCGTCTCCGTATTATACCACGATCTCTCAAATTAACACAGTTTCTCTTCGTCGCTCCGTCCCCTCACGCCGCTCTCGTCCACCCCCCAAAACGTTAAACACCAACCTCATTGAGATTAAATCTACTCCTGGTATCGAATGCTCGAAATTAACTAACACTGATGATAAATCTATTCAATTTGGATTCATTAATATCAGATCAATCACCAATAAAGCCCTCCTGGTCAATGACTTAATCATTGAACATAATATTGACGTTATGGGATTATGCGAAACCTGGCTAAAACCGGACGTTGTTCTTCCACTCATTGAAGCCTCCCCCCCTAACTTTGACAATTCGCATGTTGCCAGAATGTCAAGAAATGGTGGGGGCGTTGGCCTAATTTATAACTCAAATCTAGGTCTTTTACAGGATCAAAAGTATAAGCTCCTATCTTGTGAGATACTTACTATGAGACACTCTAATATAGCTGGCCTCGGAGCCTTCTACCTAGTTATGCTCTACCGCCCACCTGGGCCCTATTCATCTTTTCTTGATGAATTTTCCAATTTTCTCTCTGACCTCGTAACCCGCACGGATAATATCCTTATCATTGGCGATTTCAATATTCATGTTAACCGTAAAGCTGACCCACTCTGCAAAGCCTTTCTATCTTTAGTCGACACCCTTGGCTTTGCTCAGCTGGTTCATGAACAAACGCACTCTAACGGCAACACGCTTGATCTCGTCCTCGCTCGTGGGATTAACGTCTCAGATCTGTCAGTCATGATATACCCTCCAGCACTGTCAGATCATTATCTCATTAAATTTAAAATAGACCTGCCCCTCCGGCAATCAAACCTAGCCGATACCTACACCGCCCGGCGTATCGATAGTTCTACTCCCACTGAACTCGCTGATTTGTTATCGGGGCCGCTTTCCTCTCTCCCAGAGCGGATCGACTCCATTAATGAATTCACAAATCAATTTAATTCAATCTTACTCGCCTCGCTGGATTCTATCGCACCTCTACGTACTAAAATCCGTCACCCTAAAAAACCCTCGCCCTGGTATACTGACGATACACGCGCACAAAAATTAATATGCAGAAAACTAGAACGTAAATGGCGATCATCCAAGCTTGAAGTCTTTCGACTAGCTTGGAGTGATAGCCTACTAAAATACAAATGCATGCTCTCCGCTGCAAGAGCCTCCTACCTATCAGATCTTATTAACACTAATAAAAATAATCCTAAATTTCTATTTGACACGGTCGCAAATCTTACTCGCAAACCCTCCCCCAATACAAACTCTCCATTTACAGCTAATGACTTCCTTGACTTCTTTAACCGTAAAATTATCTGTATTAGAGATGAAATTAGCAACTCTCTATTACTCACAAAGGGTGCTAACCCCTCTCCTAGCCCTGTCCTTAGAACCTTAGACGAGAGTACTATACTCTCGAATTTTGAGACTATCTCTCTAAATGCACTTTCAAAAATTGTACTTTCATCTAAATCCACAACCTGTTTATTCGACCCTCTCCCTGCAAAGTTGATTAAGGAACTCCTTCCAATACTAGGCCCCCCCTTACTTAACATTATCAATAGCTCCCTCTCCTCTGGCATTGTCCCTACCTCCTTCAAATCTGCTGTAATCAAACCCCTACTTAAAAAGCCAAACCTTGATTCTGAGGTTCTTAACAACTTCAGGCCAATCTCAAATCTCCCCTTCCTCTCTAAAGTTCTTGAAAAAGTAGTCTCGACACAATTAACTGACTACCTCTCACATAATAAACTTCTCGATCCCTTTCAATCTGGTTTTAGATCACTCCATAGTACTGAAACTGCTCTTACAAAAGTAACCAATGACCTTCTCCTTGCGTCCGACTCTAATTTCTCCTCTCTTCTCATTTTATTAGATTTAAGCGCAGCCTTCGATACAATCGATCATAAGATCCTCCTAGACCGCTTATCTAACTACGTAGGTATCCGGGGCACTGCCCTATCCTGGCTAAAGTCATATTTGTCTGATAGGACACACTGTGTCTCATATAAAAATATCATGTCCACTTTCTCCTCAGTGAAGTTTGGTGTACCGCAGGGATCAGTCCTGGGTCCCTTACTCTTTGGAGTTTACTTACTGCCTCTTGGCGAAATCTTCCGTAGATATGGCATTAACTTTCACTGTTATGCCGATGATACCCAAATTTATATACCAATTAGACCAGACGATCGCTCTAAACTCGCTAATCTTGAATCCTGCTTAATCGCTGTTACAGACTGGATGTCAAATAATTTCTTACGACTAAACGCCAACAAAACTGAACTACTAGTTGTTGGCCCAAAAACCCAACTTCCATTTCTCACTGATCTTAGTCTGAACATTGAGAACTGCGTAATTACTCCAAACTCAAAGGTGAAAAACCTAGGTGTTACCTTTGATCCTACTCTGTCATTCGATGCTCACATTAAGGATATCACTAAAATAGCTTTCTTTCATCTCCGCAATATTTCAAAGATCCGTCCCTTGCTAAATGCAACGGATGCCGAAACCTTAATACACGCCTTTGTTTCATCTAGACTCGACTACTGTAACGTCTTATTCTCTGGCCTTCCACTCTGTAGCACAAATAAATTACAACTCGTGCAAAACGCCGCTGCTAGAATTCTAACTAGAACTAAGAAGTTTGATCATATAACTCCGGTCTTAATCTCCCTCCACTGGCTCCCAATTCAGGCCAGATCAGACTTTAAGGTGCTTCTGTTAACCTATAAATCTTTGCATGGGCTCGCACCTCCGTACTTATCTGAGCTAATTATTCCCTATGTTCCCACGCGTACTCTCCGCTCACAGGACGGTAATTATCTTACCGTCCCTAAAATTAAGAAAAAATCAGCAGGTAGCAGAGCATTTTCTTACCGTGCTCCACATCTCTGGAACCAGCTTCCTCTGTCAGTTAGGGAAGCTGGCTCCATTGAAATCTTCAAAACTAGACTCAAAACCCATTTATTCTCCCAATCATTTGGTTGTGCTTGATAGTTGTGTTTGATGATGTCATTCTCCAGAAATATTTATTAGCTCTTGAGTACATACAATCCTGAATTGCTGAGCGGGCTGTCTCAAGCCAGCAATATCATTATAAACTTATACTTGACCTAATTTAATAATATGGCATCAGTCGACCCAGTAGCTTAGATACAAAATCTAATAGCTGGTGAATAAACCTAGTCCTGAATTGCTGAGCGGGCAATCACAAGCCAGCAGTATCAGTATAAACTTAGACTTGACCTAATTTAGTTTTGTTTGTTGTAGGTCATGATTAACGGTCCGCATCAACAGGGCTGAATCATTGACAGTGGTGTTAGGTGGTACTTAGACCTGAATTAGCAGTATAGTATTAGTCATCCTAAAAAATAAAAATAAAAATATTTTTCCTAATAAATTTTGTTGTAGGTCATGATTTACGGTCCGCATCAACAGGGCTGAATCATTGACAGTGGTGTTAGGTGGTACTTAGACCTGAATTAGCAGTATAGTATTAGTCATCCTAAAAAAAAAAAAAAAAAAAAATCCTAATAAATTTTGTTGTAGGTCATGATTTACGGTCCGCATCAACAGGGCTGAATCATTGACAGTGGTGTTAGGTGGTACTTAGACCTGAATTAGCAGTATAGTATTAGTCATCCTAAAAAATAAAAATAAAAATCCTAATAAATTTTGTTTTGACCTAATTTTATTGTTGTCTATAGAGTTAGTTCCACCTCTGCGCAGATTCCCCCGCTCTCTTCTCTCTCTCCCCCTCAGGTGTCCTTCACTGGCCTGACGTAC
>NC_139637.1:9742573-9747573 GCF_964638095.1 Poromitra crassiceps
CTTTGGGCTTTGGGGGAGGGGCCGAGCAAAGGAAGGGGTGCGCTTGATTTACAATACAAGACAGAACGAGAGAGACAAGAGCCGCAAAATCGTTTGATGTCAATTATCTTGTTTTCATAATCGTGGACAGCCCAAATCGTAATCTAGATTAAAATTCGATTAATCGAGCAGCCCTAACCAGCTGTCTTTCTTTCTCTATCATCTCGATGTCTCCATCACGTTGTTGTGATCATTACAGTGGGTGTGAGCTCTGTGGCTGTCCACTTGATATCAGGATGGGAAACCCTTATTGCAAAGTACAGGAAGGAGTCTTGGTGACATTGATGCAGACATGTTTTGACAACGTAACAGTGTTCAGAGTCCAGGCTGGAGATCTGGATGACAGGACCTCACATGGCGATCATCTCACACAGCCTGAGATCAAAGTGCTGCTGCTGGTGAACAGGGTTAGGGTTAGGTCAACCCAGGGTTAGGGTTAGGTAAACCCAGGGTTAGGGTTAGGTAAACCCAGAGCTCTGGCTTACTGGGCTCATGATCGTCCCTGACACTGTTTCTCTGTGTGTGTCCAGGCAGGGAGCGCCTGTCTGTCAGTGTATTAACTAGGGCTGTGGCGATTCACTTATCTCCCGATTCGATACTATCACGATTCTTGGGTGCCGATTCGATTTATATTGCGATTCTTAAGTGAATGAATGAATGAATGAATGAATGAATGAATGAAAATTTTATTTACGTGTCAGGACAATTTACATGACCCATCCCACATGGGATTATCAGACACATCAACATACAGTTATTTCCATATCTATTACGGTGCTTGAACAATACAAAACCGTACAAACACACACACAGCAGCACGCGGCATCAGCAGCAAAACACAGATTTAACTACAATGTGTATTAAGTAAAATATATGAATTATCTATCATATGTCATCTTTTTCCTCCTATCCCACGCATGAGAGATATATTCGGAAAAAGCAAAGATGTTATCAAAAAGAAATTCAAGTATGGCACCTTCTTCAAAATCTAACAGGTTTAACTCAGGGTATTGCGATTCTTTTTCCTCCTATCCCACGCATGAGAGATATATTCGGAAAAAGCAAAGATGTTATCAAAAAGAAATTCAAGTATGGCACCTTCTTCAAAATCTAACAGGTTTAACTCAGGGTATTGCGATTCTACGATTATTGCGATTCGATATTACGATTTATTGCGATTTTTGTTTATTTTTTTCTTTTCTTTTTTCAGTTTGTTTGCTTTTTTACACTAGATTAGAACATGGGAAAAGTTGAATCATACACTAGAGACTGTATATTATATCATGAGTAGGGCTGGGCGATATAGTTAAAAACAGGGGCGGACTGGGATCATAATTCAGGCCGGGCATTAGATACCAAGCAGGCCAGGACGATATGGGCCGACGCGCGTGAAATTTGGGCCGTTTGAAGCCCAATTTGGGCCGTTTGAAGCCAGATTTGGGCCGTTTGAAGTCCAATTTTACAATGAGATGCACCCACTTTAACCCTGAAGTGTAATTATTACTTCAGACTAACTAATAAAGTAATAAAACCACTAGTAAACCAGTAGGCGGCGCCTGGCCTGCTGTTCAGTGAGTGGCCTGACTGCAAGCACCAGTGCGATTATCGATTCTGGAATAAAAGATCGATTCAAAAAATCGTGACATTAAAAATCGCGATACTTAGGTGAATCGATTTTTTCCCCCACCCCTAGTATTAACCCCTGCACTGCCACCCACTGACCGGCCTGTCTGTCAGTGTATTAACCCCTGCACTGCCACCCACTGACCGGCCTGTCTGTCAGTGTATTAACCCCTGCACTGCCACCCACTGACCGCACATAGGTCTCACACTCCTGAGACACACTGGTCACAAAACCATCAGTGTTTACCAACACTTTTTTCTCTTCTCAGCAACAACTGGCTACTTTGTCATTTGTTGATCTGGCAATCAGACAAGTGTTTGTTGTTGTTGTTGCAATTGTTGCCATTTTGATTGGAACAGCATGAATGTTGAGGCAACGTTGACGTCATCCTTCAGTTCAAAGGGTTAGGCCTTGGCCACACTGATCCGTGGTGTCTGTCCATGTGCGTTCATTTCTCTGTTCACTTCCATTCATTTTCAATGACAGCTGTCTGACTGTCCGTGGAGCACTCAGAAGCGTACGCATCCAGAACATTTGCATACGTTTTGATGGACAGAAAGTTGAAGAGGGATGAACTTTTTCTGGATGGACGTATCGGATGGTCGGATGGTCGGATAGTCACCGTCCGTTTAGCCAATCAGAGTCGAGGTCTCGAGAGGAGGCGTTCCGAGATTTGATTCAACTTTTCAAAGAAGATGGCGGCCGAGGCGGTGAAGGAGGCTATAATTAATGCTGTGTTCACCATCCCGCTGTTGTACAACGTGATAGTCAGTGTCACCGTCTGATTTCACCATCTGATCTGGTCATTCGGTGGCATTTTATTGCCACATAAGTAACGTAGCGCACAGAGCTACCAGCTAGCTGACGCCAGCTTTCTTCTTCTCTCGGTTTATAGGCGGGTCGCTGACACCTTCAAGGTGCTTACCGCCACCTGCTGTACAAGTAGGTTACTTGTACAGATACATAAATCTATCCGTCTATCTGTTCTGTCCATTTTCTGATGGATCAGTGTGGCCAAGGCCTTAGGGTTGAGTAGTATGAGGATGAGGATGATGAAGAGATACAGTATGAGGTGTTTATCTGACAGTAACAAGATGCAGGATTATGTTGCATGATATTATATATAGGGATGTCCCGATCAGGTTTTTTTGCCCCCAAGTCCGAGTCCGAGTCCTTTGATTTGAGTATCTGCCGATACCGAGTCCCGATCCGATACTTTTATAATACATTTAAAAAATGAAGAGCGAAGAAAATTATCCAGGATGTCCCTTATTTTTATTATATTTTAACATGTAACACTTATCATGCACAACTGTGCATGCAAGTAGTGCAGTGTATTGTAAACTGAGCACTAGTTATGAGGTAGCTTGAACATTCTCAAGTCAGAACAGAAAAATTATTCTTCACATTAGAACTAGTGCAACATTAGAACTTAGTGCAACATCACAGACTCAATAGTCTAGTGTTAAAACAAACAGCAGCTTAACTTAAAATGCCAGTCAGGCATTAAAATAAAAAATAAATAAATAAAAATATCAAATAAAACAAATGAGCCAATATTCAAGCAGTGCAGTGTATTGTAAACTGAGCACTTATGAGGTAGCTTAAAGATTTTCAAGTCAGAATAGAAAAAATATTCTTCACATTAGAACTAGTGCAACATTAGAACTTAGTGCAATATCAGTGCCAGTGTGTCTGTGACGCTGCGCTGGGAAAGCAGGCCCTCGTGCACGACAAGTTGTAATGTGTGCGCTACACAGCCCACACTCTGTACTCCCATATCCAGCATGGCTTTCTTCATATTTGCAGCGTTATCGCGCAAAATGATATGGACTCGGTTCTTGTCTATTCCCCAGTTGTTCAGCATCCTCTCCATCGCCTGCTGGATGCGCTCTGCTGTGTGGGATCCACGAAATTCCTGTGCATGCAAAGTCGCACGGCTTAAAACAAAACTGGAGTTGATCCATTGCGCAGTGAGGCTTAGAAGGGCCATGAAAACACAGACGAACTCCAAATATCTGTGGTAAACGCGACATCAGGCACGTCTTTCAATAGGACAAGCAGCTTGTCGCTTATCTTTTTCTGGAGCGCTGGCAGAGCCTTTTCAGTGATATAGTGTCGAGAGGGCATGTCGTATCGTGGTTCCATGTACTCCATAAGCATGATAAAACCCGGGTCGTCTACCAGAGAGAGTGGCTGGTCACTCATTGCTATCATCTCGGCTATTTTTTCTGTGATCTTTTTCGCCTTTTCACTGTCGTTCTCGTCGTTCACTTTGAAATATTTCCACACAGCAGACATGATAGCGGCAGCGCGGCTCAGCTTCAAAACAAACTGGCGTGCTCTCTGCGCATGCGGTGCGGTGTTTTTGTGAGGCTGTCTGGCTGAGTGTCGTTTGACACAGACAAGGTCTGACTCTGTAAACGGTGGTAGTAATACTAATTTTATTCTAATTTATTTTGAATCACCAATAGCCCATATATAAAAAATCTGATAAAAATAATGACTCGGACATATGATCGGGTCATAATGTCCGAGTCCGGATCGAGTCTGCAGTCACGTGATCGGCCCCGATTTCCGATCACGTGATCGGATCGGGACAACCCTAATTATATATATATATCATATTTTGGGGATGTCTAAGAATCTGCCTTTGCTCTTGTAGTAAATGTTATCCAACGTATGGTAGCTTGAGAGTTCATTCCACCAGTGAACTACAGCTGGGGGATTGGATGCTTTCCAATTTAAAGCTATGCATTTCCTAGCTGCCAACAGGGCAAGACCTATGTATTTACTTTGAATGCATTGTTTTTGTTTGGTTGTTTGTCCAATAGTCTTGTTTGTTCTTGGATTATTGTGTATCTTATGCAGTTTTCTTGTTTTGTTGTGTTGTGTTTTGTTGTTCTTTGTGGGGGATATGGGATATGATAGTCCATGTATGTCGTGTAAATGTTCTTTCTTAAAGATAAAAAAAAACGATTAGTCGACTACTAAGCACAGTGTCGACTAGTGGTTTTACTAGTCGACTAGTCGACTAGTCTGTGAATGCCCTATAGTGCACCATCTCCATCCCCCCACTGGGTGTGATGAAGAATCTTTTTGATGACTTCTTCTGATTCTGTTAAAAAATCAATAAGAAAAATGTCTTTGTTGTCCGTCTGTCTGCTTGTTACAGAGATGAAGCTCGGTCTAAAGATGAGATGTTGACACACACACACCCCCCCCCCCCCCCCCCCCCACACACACACACACACACACACACACACACCCTGCACCCCGCCTTTGTTCACCATGGGGTACACCTTCAGAGAGCTTCTGTCTCCACAAACCACGCCTG
>NC_139637.1:9750073-9760073 GCF_964638095.1 Poromitra crassiceps
CCTCTTTCTCTCTCTCTCTCTCCCTCTCTCTCTCCCTCTCTCTGTCTTTGTCTCTTCTCTCTATTTCTATAGCTATCTGTCTTTTTCCAGGGCTGACCCTGAGCAGCTGTAAAACAGCGGTAAGCAGGATCACAGGTGGTGATGGAGAGGAAGAGGAGGGGCATAGGGGCAGGAGAGAGGAGGAGAGAGGGAGGGAAAGGACATGGTGAGGTAATGAGAAGGAGCTATTCTAAAGAGAAAAGGAGAAAACAGCTATAGGGAGGAAGGAGAGGAGGGAGGGAGCAAAGGAAGGGAGGATTGAAGGAAGCAAAGGAAGACGTGTGTGTGTGTGTGTGTGTGTGTGTGTGTGTGTGTGTGTGTCTGTGTGTGTGCGTGTGCGCGCGCGTGTCTATTAGGGCTGTGAATCTTCACTGGCCTCACGATTCGATTATGATTCAGAGGGCTACGATTCGATTCGATTATCGATGCATCTCGATGCATCTTCAATCGATGCATCACTTTTTTACCCAATACATGATTTATTTTTTCTCGCTTTCTTTTTTCTCACTATCTGGCTACTTGTAAAATAAAATTGCATTGTATTATGATCCATAATTAAAATAAACAACTGCATGTACTTCCATTATATTTTATTTGATTATAAAAAAAATAAAAATAATAATAATCGATTTTTGACATTTGTGAATCGATGCAGAATCGTGCACGTCCGCATCGCGATGCATCTTATAATCGATTATTTTTGACACCCCTAGTGTCTATGTGTGTTTGTGTGTGTGTGTGTGTGTGTGCATGCCCGTGCGCATGTGTGTGTGTGCGTGTGCGTGCGTGTGTCTGTGTGTTTGTGTGTCTGTGTGTGCGTGCACGTGCGCATGTCTGTGTGTGTGTGTGTGTGCGCACACACGTGTGCGTGTCTGTGTGTGTCTGTGTCTGCGTGCATGTGCGCAATCATGTCTGTGTGTGTGTGTGTCTATGTGTTTGTGTGTGTGTGTGTGCGCGTGCGTGCGTGTGTGTGTGTGTGCGCACACAGGTGCGCGTGTCTATGTGTGTGTGTTTGTGTGCGTGCGTGCGTGTGTGCGTGTGTGTGTGCACACGTGCGCGTGTCTATGTGTGTGTGTGTGCGTGCGTGCGTGTGTGTGTGCACACGTGCGCGTGTCTATGTGTGTGTGTTGTGTGTGTGTGTGGTATCATCACCGGTGGCAGCAGAGGGTGACAGGTGAGTTGAGTGACAGGTAAGAGAGAGGAAGGAGAGGAGGCTCTACTGCACGCGCTCAGTAGCGTGTCGCCAGGCAGACCTGCGTCTCCTCTCCTTATCTGACAGGCACACTGCAGAACAGCCAAATCCCTCCATAAGCCCCCCAAGCACTCCCCCGGGACTGTGTGTGTGTGTGTGTGTGTGTGTGTGTGTGTGTGTGTGAGACGAGTGAGAGAGAGAGCAAGAGATAGGCTACAGTATACTGAAACTATAAGAGTGTGTGTGTGTGTGTGTGTGTGAGCGAGCGCCCGCGCATGTCTGTGTGCACGTGCAAGTGTGTGTGTGTGTGTGTGAGACGAGTGAGAGAGAGAGCAAGAGATAGGCTACAGTATACTGAAACTATAAGAGTGTGTGTGTGTGTGTGTGTGTGTGTCTGTGTGTTTGTGCGCGTGTGTGTGTGTGTGTGTTTGTGCGCGTGTGTGTGTGTTTGTGTGTGTGTGTGTGTGTTTGTACGTGTGTGTGTGTGTGTGTGTGTTTACACGTGTGTGTGTGTGTGTGTGTGTGTGTGTGTGTGTGTAGTGAGAATCTCGTTATTTTCCTATCTTCCTGTGTAAAGCCTCCTAATTCCCCTGTCACCTTCACCACAGCATGACCGTTCAAGGTGATGGGATAGGACAGGCGGAGTCAACACACACACACACACACACACACACACACACAACTTCACTCTGCCTCTCTCTCGCTCTTTCTCCCGCTCCCTCTCTCTCTCTCTCTCTCTAACACACACACACACACACACACACAGACAGATTGAGAGTGCAGTTACAGGTCAAACATGATACAAATAAATAATATTTACAAAATATTCATGCATTGTGTGTTAGGGGTGTCAAAAATAATCGATTATAAGATGCATCGCGATGCGGCCCTGCACGATTCTGCATCGATTCACAAATATCAAAAATCGATTCTAATTTTTTTTTTTTTTTTTTTTTTATAATCAAATAAAATATAATGGAAGTACATGCAGTTGTTTATTTTAATTATGGATCATAATACAATGCAATTCTAAATGCACTTTTATTTTAAAAGTAGCCACACAGTGAGAAAAAAGAAAGTGAGAAAAAAAATCATGTATTCGGGGAAAAAAGTGATGCATCGATTTAAGATGCATCGCGATGCATCTAGATGCATCGATAATCGTTATCGAATCGAATCGTAGCCCTCTGAATCGTAATCGAATCAAATCGTGAGGCCAGTGAAGATTCACAGCCCTATTGTGTGTGGAATCTGACCAAAATCTCCTGTTAGCTTGGTATCAATTCAGTTGAAGGGCTTCCATAAGACAACCAGGTATGGTGTTATGGTGTAATGTGTTATGGTGTTATGGTGTAATGTGTTATGGTGTTATGGTGTAAGCAATATGAAACAATATGTATTCAAACAAACTCATGAATCCATCATATGACATGATGGCCACCTGGTTTTTAATGAAAGCCCAATATCAGCACCATATTGGTGTAACCCTACATGTATATGAAAATGCCCCCCCTCCCCCCCCGCCCCCCAATAAAATGAAGAAGATCAAAACATAGATCATATATTATACATACAGTGTGAGGATGAGATGCTGGGAGGACACAGTGTGTAGGGAGGAGGGAGGAGAGTATGAGGGAGTGGTTGTTGTAGTGGTATGTGGTGGTTAGTTGGTAGGTGGGTTGTAGGGATGAGGTGGAGGTAGGAGGAGGAGTTGATGTTTATGAGAGGAGGAGGAGGAGCATGAGGTTGATTCCAAGACAAGCAGAGTGGAGTCTCAGCGTGTGCCAGAAGAGATCTGCCCTCTCCCACTTCACTAAATCATGTTTTTAGCTTTGTCCTGTTCTCTCTCCCTGCCTACTGTGTTTCTCTCTCGCATACTGTGCACGCTCTGTGCTCTGTGCACGCTCTGTGCACGCTCTGTGCTCTGTGCACGCTCTGTGCTCTGTGCACGCTCTGTGCATGCTGCATGTGCACGCTCTGTGCACGCTCTGTGCTCTGTGCACACTCTGTGCATGCTGCATGTGCACGCTCACTCTCTGTGCACGCTCTGTGCTCTGTGCACGCTCACTCTCTGTGCACGCTCACTCTCTGTGCACGCTCACTCTCTGTGCACGCTCACTCTCTGTGCACGCTCACTCTCTGTGCACGCTCACTCTCTGTGCACGCTCTGTGCTCTGCACGCTCTGTGCTCTGTGCACGCTCTGTGCACGCTCACTCTCTGTGCACGCTCACTCTGTGCACGCTCTGTGCACGCTCACTGCACGCTCACTCTCTGTGCACGCTCACTCTCTGTGCACGCTCACTCTCTGTGCACGCTCACTCTCTGTGCACGCTCTGTGCTCTGCACGCTCTGTGCTCTGTGCACGCTCTGTGCTCTGTGCACGCTCTGTGCTCTGTGCACGCTCACTCTCTGTGCACGCTCACTCTCTGTGCACGCTCACTCTGTGCACGCTCTGTGCACGCTCACTGCACGCTCACTCTCTGTGCACGCTCACTCTCTGTGCACGCTCACTCTCTGTGCACGCTCACTCTCTGTGCACGCTCACTCTCTGTGCACGCTCACGCTCTGTGCACACTCACTGCACGCTGCATGTGCACGCTCACTCGATCTTCCAACATGCTTTTACCAGAATAACACGGCTCTTTCACACTATAAGGCAAGGATGTCTTGTGATTTTATTTGGAGAATATGTCAAGCTGGGACCTACACCTTTTTTTTTTTATCTTAATATTTTGTCTTGATATCTGCAGCAATTGGTCCTTAGTTCTTCTAGCCTTTAACTTCAAAAGAATTGAGATGAATCAGGACTCTCTCCAGACTGAGCTCAAAGACACACACATTTAAACAGCCACTGGAGTCTGTTTTTAACCAAAATACTGATCCAGGACTGTTTCCAATACTCCCTGCATTCTGGATTGAGATAAGGAGTGTGTTTCTGTCATGATAGCTTGAGTTAATTTGATAGGATTAGTGATGTTGGCTGAACATGCACATGCTCTGTGTCACCACCGCTTTGCTTCATAATAGCACTCTGATGAGCTCCAGACAGAAGCTCCTTGGTGAAGCACGGGGGACCATCGCCCGCCCAGCTCCACCCGGACCCCTAGCCTCTCATCTCTTGACGGCGGGCATGATCTATCGTAGACACCAGGGTTACGCCGAAATCTGTCACTGCACCGAAACGTGAATGTGTGAACGCAGAGGGTCGCTGATGCACACGTTCTGTAGATGACGGTGTGGCACCGGACAGCATTCACCATCGGACAGCATTCACCATCAGACAGCATTCACCATCGGACAGCATTCACCATCAGACAGCATTCACTATCAGACAGCATTCACCATCAGACAGCATTCACCATCAGACAGCATTCACTATCAGACAGCATTCACTATCAGACAGCATTCACTATCAGACAGCATTCACTATCAGACAGCATTCACTATCAGACAGCATTCACTATCAGACAGCATTCACTATCAGACAGCATTCACTATCAGACAGCTTTCACTATCAGACAGCATTCACTATCAGACAGCTTTCACCATCAGACAGCATTCACTATCAGACAGCATTCACTATCAGACAGCATTCACTATCAGACAGCTTTCACTATCAGACAGCATTCACTATCAGACAGCATTCACCATCAGACAGCATTCACTATCAGACAGCATTCACTATCAGACAGCATTCACTATCAGACAGCTTTCACTATCAGACAGCATTCACTATCAGACAGCATTCACTATCAGACAGCATTCACTATCAGACAGCATTCACCATCAGACAGCATTCACTATCAGACAGCATTCACTATCAGACAGCATTCACTATCAGACAGCATTCACTATCAGACAGCATTCACCATCAGACAGCATTCACCATCAGACAGCATTCACTATCAGACAGCATTCACTATCAGACAGCATTCACTATTAGACAGCATTCACCATCAGACAGCATTCACTATCAGACAGCATTCACTATCAGACAGCATTCACTATCAGACAGCATTCACCATCAGACAGCATTCACTATCAGACAGCATTCACTATCAGACAGCCAGGAATGGGATTCATTCACAATGCATTTTGTGACACTGTTGCTTCAATCGTCCCCGTCCCCCCCCCCCCTCCAGTGTCTCAGTGCAGGGATTCAAACCGACAACCTTCTGGCCAAAAGCTCATTTCTCCACCTTTTAGGTTATATCAGTGTCCATCCTTCTATCTCCACCACAGCTCACTGATGGTGAACTGAGATCGACCATGCTGTCCTCAGGCTAAACCTTACTTCAGGCCATCAGCATGGTTAACGTCGTTAAGTGATCTGCTTTGACATGAAGCCACTTCTCCATTAATAACCCTCTATCTACTCTGTCAGTGCAACAAACTTACCTAATCTGATGACACCAAGCTCCTGAATCATCAATAATACTAAATACTAGTCAGACTTGTTCACCTAAACAGAACCTTAATTACCCATATCCTCACATTTAACTCTGTTTAGGAAAATATTTGTGGTTTTTATCTCCATAGCTCCATAAGCACCAAACCACATAAACCACCTCTTTATATAATATCTGGAGTAGGCTAAGTACCTCCGGTTGGGTTACTTAACCTAGCTTTCCCACAGGCCATATCCTTAAGGCAGTGTTTCCCAAACTGTGGGCCGCGGCAATAGTGGGCTGTGGAGGTACTGCAGGTGGGCCGCGAGTGGTCTGCCAACACTCCCGATTTTCACGGGCAATAAAATGGCTGTAGCAGGGTCATTATTAATTGCCCTTATGTTCTGTTACTGAAATAAAAATATATAATATAAAAAAACATAGGGAAATACATCTTAGTCTATATGCGTGTATGTATATATATATATATATATATATATATTAGGGGTGTCACGATACACTCAGTTCACGATACGATACGTATCACGATACTGGGTTCACGATAACGATACGATACGATACGATTTTAACAATATTTTTTTAAACTTGAATAATGACAATATATGACTGGAAAAGTAGTATTTTATTTGAAATGCACAAATACAAAACATGCTGTTGTGGGAAATTGTTATTACAATAACAACTAGAAAAAACATGAGATTGGAGATAAGGCTTATCTTGAAATAGAATGAGTTACACCGTCACTTAGATTTACTTTGAACTAAAAGGTTTCTCAGCAGTATAAATTCTCATTATGCATCTTCAGCTTTTCTTCAAACTCAAACAACAAGACTTTTCTTAGTCTATTTTTTATGCATCTTCAGTTTTTCCTGTCAAGTAAACAGTTTTGCCAGAAACTCAATTGAATGGTTTCTCTCCTGTATAACTTCTCATGTGTCTCTTCAGAGACTTGTTCAACTGAACTACTTTCCACACATTGAACTTCAACAAACAAAGACGTTTCTTTGTCTATTTTTGAAAAAAAAAAAAAGTTTTTTTTTTTTTTTTTTTTCCCCCCCCACGATATGAGATTTTATCTCAACGATACATATCGTGACGTTTTACTATCGCGAAATTTCGTGGGACGATATATTGTGACACCCCTAATATATATATATATATATATGCAAAGTATCTAACCTTTTCATTCATTTTCATAACATCACTTCAGTAACCTTATGTGTTTATTGACTCAGATTATTATCGCTCTCTCTGAGATATTGACAATCAAAACCTTCATTATCTGTTAAAGAATATCCTTTAGCAAAGTCTTTGTCCAGGAGGTCAACATTCAATATGCATTTACATTTTTTCACGTATCCTTACTTCAGTGATTATGGCTATAATGATCACCCTGATTCATTATATTATATCTGCTAGATATTATAAACGTGATTCTTCTCCATGATAATTACATTAGATTTGATTGTTTTATTGCACACTTTGCTTCTGCATATTTTCAATGTGTTTATAACTTGTTGAAATCAAAATCGAAAAAAAAATAATGCAATTATTGTACAGCATGACCTATCCACATACTTTGGTAATCTACCACAGAATATCCTGTCATTCCTTGTCTGATGCACAGCTCCTTGTGCCAAAATCACATAAGAAACTTGCTTCCTTGATTTTAGTCTCCATAATGGGCATGTTTCCGTATGCTGACTTGACATTTAGCAGCAACTTAACACATTCAGTGCCAAGGACGTCTGTGGACGTCCTAAAAAAAAGTAACGAGGAGTGCCAAGGACGTCTGTGGACGTCCTAAAATCATAATTCATATTATTCCATAATTCTGCTGTTTAAGGTCGTACCTAGCCAGTGAGCATGAATCCCTTCAAGGGATCACACGGCGCCACCTTAAACATCGTCACAGGAGCTGCTCCACCCACCTCAGATCCTTTACTTTGTACAGGAGACAGCGGAGAAAGTGGAAACCGATGCATGCTTTCTGCCAGAGCCGTATATATTGCTCTGTCTACAGCGGACAGTGGGCTCGGCTGCATCCGCGCTCACAACTGAGCTCTTATGCTTCTATCTATCTCCACACGATTTCCTAGAAAGCCAGCATCCGAAGCCGAACGGCCAAGCCTTTTCGTTCAGTCGCGTTTGCCAGCGCGCATCATTTCCTTCTTGATGGGCGCTGGGATCTGTCCGGGGCAAAAACGAGAAAACAAACTCTGTGCGTGTGGGAGGAGCCCGCAGCTCAGAGGTGGAGAGGGGAGAGGGGGGAGGGGGGGGGGGGGGGAGAGGGGTGTGTGGCACACAGGCTTCACAGAAACCACACCACACGCCACCACATCAGAAAACACCAGCCAGAGTCAGTGAATGTGCTCGAAATTAGAGTGCAAAAGGTATTCATAAAAGGGCCTATATCTTGGAAAGTAAAAAAAAACGACAGAAAACCCTTGAAAGTGCACTTTTTTGAGAGGCTGTAATTTCATAATGGAACTGTCTAGAAACAAAATTTCTTCTTTGGAAGAAGCAGGAGTGTTCAATGTTTCATTAAAGTCCAGCCCCGTTAATATAGCCATAATAGAAAAAATTCTATAGCTGTTTTCAACTGAATGGAAGTGAATCTGGCACAGGCTCCAGACAATTTTACTGAAGCGCTGTGGCACTGAATGTGTTAAAGAGACTGAACACCCGTCTAAAGCTTGGAGAGATTCATCTCCACTTGTCTGCTTATCTATATCAACACCATCTCTATCTGCCCTTTTAACAAAGTGATGAATTAGCTTCCCTGACCTCAGGTTCAACCCTCTTACAACCAATCCATCCATGTCTTTAGGTCATCTACACATATCAAATGACATCCAGCAATCTGTCCTTTAGAAATATGAGATCTGCACCATCTACACAAAACTTCTACCATCATCCGTCATGTGTCGATCTGAGCAAATGTACAAAGTCAAGTTAAGGTGCGTTCACACCAAGATATTTATTTTTCTCTCTGTCGCTTGATTCAACCCTTTGGAATCGCTCTGTCGCTCTGTTTAAATCGCTCATCAACAGGCACACGAAATGACGGACATGTGGGGGATATAACGTTACGCAATGTCATGATATTTGTCCACTACGAGCCACCGTCATTGTTTACAAGCTAAAGCCTATCAGCGTGCTCCTAATGCGAGCTCCATACCGGTAGTACAGACTTCACTTCATGTCAGCTGTCAGCCTGTCAATGCGGTTTGTTGCCACACAATAAACCAGCGGTTTGTTCCAAGCCAGAGTGATCCTTGACTCGCTCTCACACGGCAGCCAATCAGCGTTGAGCGGCGAGCGACTGATGCCAGCGTATTTTCGCTCGAGTTGGGATATTTCATCTCGGGCGACGAGCGAATTTTCTCCCTATCGCTCTGTCTCTGCCGCTCGGACGCCCGGCCATTTTTCTCCCAGGCGAATATACGCTCAATCGCTCGTTTGCATTGACTTTGTATGTAAACTCGACGCCAGCGAAAAACTTTAATAGGTCGGTGTGAACGCAGCTTTAGAAGACACAAAGGAGAAAATCTACAGCTTGTGCAGTTGAGTGAGAGAGAAAAAGCTCCCCATGCTTCAAGTCCCACAATGAAAATACATGAAACAAATGTGACGAGCAGAAACACATCTGAATGAAATAACAGAAACAAGAAGTAAACAAGGAGGGAAATTATGAAGCACAACAGTGTTTCCCATAGTGTTTCCCATACATAAAGGAATTTGTGGCGGGCCGCCACAATTAAATTTTGACCGCCACAATAAGATGTTGACCCAAAAAAAAAAAAAAAAAAACTTTTTTTTTTTTCTTTTTTTTTTACAGTGCACCTGAACGTAACATGCAAGATATCCGCTGAATAAGTGTCCAATAAATGTTAATGTCATTCTGGCCAATACTTCTGTTAAAGCATTTCAGTCTGGAATATGGAATATCTTTCAATAATCTATGATTTAGCTGCTAAATTGTCAAATACCGCCATCTGCTCGCTACCCAGGCACTTATGTATGTACTTAACCTAACTAACTTAACCTAACTAACTATCCGGTGTGCACAACACTGTCAGCCTAAACTCCGGCTGACACCCCAAAAACCTACAATCCGCTACAGAAAAATGTATATTGTTTGTTTATTAACTGGCCCCTCGCCTTCTATCATTTCACGAAAGTGGCAAAGCAAGTTGAGTATCCCTGACCTATAGGGAGAAATTTAGTTTGTCATTTTAAACCCACAGCACAGTAATGATGACATGTTCTTCATAGATCTAGCCTTTTAATTTTGCTCTTAAGCTTTCTCAAAGTACACCAAATTCATGCATTTTACTTTAAAATGTTTAAAAACAT
>NC_139637.1:9772573-9779905 GCF_964638095.1 Poromitra crassiceps
CATTTATCTGCTGACTTCTGTTACATTTAATTGGGAATCAAATGGAAAACTCCTAATTTTGACCCAATAAAAACACAATGTGGATCTTGTGGGCTCCTGTCTGAAGCCAATAGCCTCTAAGTGCCTGTCTGTAATTTCATGATTTGACTGTACTGCCTGTATAGTGAGGAGATCCCACACACACACACACACACACACACACACACACACACACACACACACACACACACACACACACACACACACACACACAGAACAGCTTTATATTTAGACTGGGGAAGATGGAGCATTATGTCAGGCCAGGCCAGATAGTCCGGAAAGAATTCATTTTCTTTAGTGCTTCCTATAATTAAATGAAATGACTCAGACGGTGGAGGGGAAAAAAATCACTTGTCACATCAGCAGACCTTGGAGCAGGACACACACACATGCACGCGCACACACACACACACACACACACACACACACACACACACACACACACACACACACACACACACACACACACACACACACACACATTCTCTCTATCTATCTCTCTCTCTCTCTCTCTCGCTCTGTCTGGGGTTCCCACACTCAATATCACATTCTAGGATGTTTCAAGGTCTTGTTTGGTGAAATTCAAGGACTGTAAATGTCCGTGTTTACGGCACGACGTGTGTTTTCACTCATATTCTTCACAGGGTTTTTCCTCAGGTTGTTGTGAGGTGCTGATGCTGAGTGAAGCAGGAGTCAGTGGTGTGTTAGACTCATCAAAGATGAGACACAGACCTCAAATCACTTTCCTGCTCTGAGAGCACGCAGCTGTGGCCATGGGAAACCACCTGATCTCTCTCGTGTGTGTGTGTGTGTGTGTGTGTGTGTGCGCGCGGGTGTGTGTGTGTGTGTAGACTTGGAAATTGTGACTAGAATTTCCTTGTGTGTATGTCTGTGTGTGTATGTGCGTGTGCGAGCTTGTGTGTGCATGTGTGATCGTGCATGTGTGTGTGTGTGTGTGTGTGTGTGTGTGTGTGTGTGTGTGTGTGACCCCATGCATGTGTGTGTTACTGTTGTCCTGCAGCCTGTGTAATTGCCTGGCTGGGAAACCCTTGACTTTCTGACATTTGAGCCCACAGCTCTCTCTCTCTCTCTCTCTCTGCTCTCTCTCTCTCTCTCTCTCTCTCTCTCTCTCTCTCTCTCTCTCTCTCTCTCTCTCTCTCAGATGGGAAACAGTGCACCATGGAAAGACATACCAAGTTAGTGAGAGAAAAGAGACAGAGTTCCAAAGAAAATGGACAAACGAGAGAGAGAGAGAGAGAGAGAGAGAGAGAGAGAGAGAGAGAGAGAGAGAGAGAGAGAGAGGAGAGAGAGAGAGAGAGAGAGCAGAGAGAGAGAGAGAGAGAGAGAGAGACAAAGTGTTCCCTGTGCTCTGTTATAAATCCCAGAGGTCTGGGGTGATTGTCCAGGGATTGGGGGTCAACCAAGTACCAGAACCGAGATCCAGCGATCCACAGACAATGAGTCCAGAGAGCTCAGACAGAACTGAGACAGAACTGAGAGGCTCAGCTCATAATAACTACATGCATCACTCTTGGGCCTTGTCCACACATACATTTGGTCCACTGTGAACTGCCAAAAATCCTCATTTCATCCTTCACAGGTCACAGGTCACAGGTCACCTGGGCACGGGTCACCTGGGCACGGGTCACCTGGGCACGGGTCACCTGGGCACGGGTCACTTGGGCCGGTGACTTTATGTCATTTGCACATGCTCTCCGCCCCCGTCAATTTTAAAAGGTTGTTTCTACAGAGCAATCATAGTCCATTAGCAAGTTTAGTTACCGTATAAGAACATCTAAAAGTGAAAACGTGTTCACGGTGTTTGGAGGCAGTTCTCCAGCCACACAGCATTCCTTCAGGCACTGAAACAAGACAATACAGCATTGATAGATAGATAGATAGATAGACAGACAGACAGACAGACAGACAGACAGATAGATAGATAGATAGATAGATAGATAGACAGACAGACAGACAGACAGACAGACAGACAGACAGACAGACAGATAGATAGATAGATAGATAGACAGACAGACAGACAGACAGACAGATAGACAGACAGACAGACAGACAGACAGATAGATAGATAGATAGATAGACAGACAGACAGACAGACAGACAGATAGACAGATAGATAGATAGATAGATAGATAGATAGATAGATAGATAGATACAGAGAGAGAGAGAGAGAGAGTACTGGAACTAATAGCGACATACAGTAGGCCTAGATGATTTAGTGATATTTATAGAAAGCATACAGTGCCAGCAAGTAACAAACACCACAATATATACTGTATACACACTGCTGCTATATAAATGGTCCTTTTCTCATATTGTGTCATCAGAATCCAGTGATGTAGTCCATTACTCAGCCTGCAGAGACATGCAGTCTACATACTGACCTTCCAGATAACACACTGTGATCAGTCAGCTGCAGTGCAAATGACCTTGGTCTCTCAATGTATGGAGGAATACAGATAGGAATGTGTTCCACCACTTACCCTACACACACACGCACACACACACGCACATGCACGCACGCACACACACACACACACACAGTTGTCCACACCTACACAGGAATGTATGAACGCATGTACATATAAACAGGATCATGTGCATGCATACTTACCATTATTAAATAACAACACACACGTGCACATGTTTTGAATCAGACATCAGAAACATTTCAGCTGAAAAGCTATAAATAGAAACACACGTGCACATGTTTTGAATCAGACATCAGAAACATTTCAGCTGAAAAGCTATAAATAGAAACACACGTGCACATGTTTTGAATCAGACATCAGAAACATTTCAGCTGAAAAGCTATAAATAGAAACACACTCAAATGAATAACTCATTAACTCAAATCAACTCTCAATAACTGTCAAACTAGATGAATGATGAATAGTTTGACAGTTATTGAGAGTTGATTTGAGTTAATGAGTTATTAATTTGAGTTAGTGTGGACCAGTGATGTCACTGGTCCACACTTTAACACTCAATAACTGTCAAATTAAATGACAGACTTCAAAACCGTTTACAGTTTTTGATATACTACTGATGTTCTAATGATACAAAGCTGGTTGAAAATGGGCGGAGTGTTCCTTTAAAGCTATAGCGTTAGCCGAGTAAGCTACATGAGGGCAAGTGGTGGACTGGACATAATACAGCATGGAAGTTTATTTGGAGTTTGGACTGCAGCGATCGCACCAACGGCAGCAGAAACCATAAGTTTGCTCCATTTATAGCGTTTTATAGCGTTTATAGCGTCGGGTGCACGGCAGGCGCGGATCTATAAATAGTATGAAATAATTTGCGCGTAATTATGGCGGGCGGACGGTTAATGCATACACGCGGATTAGGATGGAATACAAGCTCATCCGCGCATCTCTAATGCACACACACACACACACACACACACACACACACACACACACACACACACACACATGTGCTCGCACACACACACACACACACACACACACGTACTCACACACTCACACACACACACACACACACACACACATGTGCTCGCACACACACACACACACACACACACACACACACGTACTCACACACTCACACACACACACACACACACACACACATGTGCTCGCACACACACACACACACACACACACACTCACTCACTCACTCACTCACTCACACACACACACACACACACACACACACACACACACACACACACACACACACATGTGCTCGCACACACACACACACACACACACACACACGTACTCACACACTCACACACAGGGCTGTTATGACACGGCACAAAGATAAGCCTGGCGCTCCCAGACCAAATACTCTCCACCGAGCCGTGGGAAACAGTGCAGAGTGTGTGGGCATAACTCTGTGTGTGTGTGTGTGTGTGTGTGTGTGTGTGTGTGAGTGAGTGAGTGAGTGAGTGAGTGAGTGAGTGTGTGTGTGTGTGTGTGTGTGTGTGTGTGTGTGTGTGTGAGTGAGTGAGTGAGTGAGTGAGTGTGTGTGAGTGCGTCAGTGTTACTCAAGGACACTTGAACCCTGATAAGTGGCTGGACCAAACAGCCCCACGTCTAGATTGGGATCAAGGTGTCCCAGCAAACATTGTATAGACGTCAGTGACGTCATGTCACCAGACAAGAGGATTCTGCTCCGTCAGCCACCATGTTGTCTCCACGTTCATGTTGTCCACCATGTTGTCTCCACGTTCATGTTGTCCACCATGTTGTCTCCACATTCATGTTGTCCACCGTGTTGTCTCCACATTCATGTTGTCCACCGTGTTGTCTCCACATTCATGTTGTCCACCGTGTTGTCTACACATTCATGTTGTCCACCGTGTTGTCTCCACATTCATGTTGTCCACCATGTTGTCTCCACATTCATGTTGTCCACCGTGTTGTCTCCACATTCATGTTGTCCACCGTGTTGTCTCCACATTCATGTTGTCCACCGTGTTGTCTCCACATTCATGTTGTCCACCATGTTGTCTCCACATTCATGTTGTCCACCATGTTGTCTCCACATTCATGTTGTCCACCATGTTGTCTCCACATTCATGTTGTCCACCATGTTGTCTCCACATTCATGTTGTCCACCATGTTGTCTCCACATTCATGTTGTCCACCATGTTGTCTCCACATTCCCCCAAACTAGCGTCGAGACAAGAAATATTGATCTTATATTGCTTTGGAAACACCACATGTATGTTAGGGCTGTGAATCTTCACTGGCCACATGATTTGATTATGATTCAGAGGGCTACGATTCGATTCGATTACGATTATCGATGCATCTTAAATCGATGCATCACTTTTTTACCCCAATACATGATTTATTTTTTCTCACTTTCTTTTTTCTCACTGTGTGGCTACTTTTAAAATAAAAGTACATTTAGAATTGCATTGTATTATGATCCAAATAAACAACTGCATGTACTTCCATTATATTTTATTCGATTATAAAAAAATAAAAAAATAATAATAATAATCGATTTTTGACATTTGTGAATTGATGCAGAATCGTGCACGTCCGCATCGCGATGCATCTTATAATCGATTATTTTACAATTTATTTGTTCTGTGATCAGATAGTCACAGTGTGACGTGCACTCCACTTGGAGCAACACACACACACACACACACACACACACACACACACACACACACACCTACACACACTCACGACATGACCCTCTGCTCAGTCTCTCCGTTCTAATGTTTCTCTCTTCATCCTCCCTCATCTTGTTCTCTGTCCTTGGCTTTAAGTTGTCCCTCTCGGTTCTCTCTCTCCCTCTCTCTCTCTCTCTCCCTCTATCCCATGTCCTTGGCTCTCATCCCTCGCTCTCTCGCGCTATCTGTTGTCTCTTCCCATAATCATCGGTCTCTTTTTTATCCGTCTGACTTTCCCACTTTATCTCCATATACCACGGCCATGCACAACGTCACTGAGAAGGCCAGTGCTGATTTATTACATTGTGTGTGTGTGTGTGTGTCTGTGTGTCTGTGTGTGTCTGTGTGTGTTGTGATACAGCAAGATGAACAGCTACCAGATAGTGTTGTTGTTGACTCCTCCCTCATTTCCTCACCATGCACTCCGGAGGTCATGGGTCAGACAGAGCTGCTGTTAAACGGTTAATTACCAAGTCGTAAAGCCACACACCTGCAGGAGCATCAGAGAGAGAGAGAGAGAGAGAGAGAGAGAGAGAGAGAGAGAGAGAGAGAGAGAGAGAGAGAGAGAGAGAGAGAGAGAGAGAGAGAGAGAGAGAGAGAGAGAGAGAGAGAGAGAGAGAGAGAGAGATGCAGCCATTACGCTTCGTTCACACAGACAACCTACGCCTTGCCTTGCCTCAACCCACGCCTACGCCGAGCTGGGCGTGAACCTGTTACACGCTTTTGCGATCACACCGCACGCCTTTTGCACGCCGAACCTGGAGCCGAGTCACAAGCGCCTCTCCTCTCTCCCGACTGTATTTTTTCACGTGTTGTCCAGAATTGTCATGGGTAGCCTCTAGGTAAAATAAATCGGATATATTTAATGTTCTATTGATGCTGGATATGTATAACCAGGTCTGACTATAGTCGGACATTTTAGAGAGGTAATCTTGACATTGTCCATCTTGCTTCTTCGGTCGCTATTCTCTCTCATGAAGATTTGTTTGCCGACGGGGAGAAAGCCCCATGTGATAGCCACCCGTCAATCTCTCCGTCTCTCTGCTCAACATGTTGTAGTAACTCATTTTATTTTGAAATTCAGTTGACTTTGCAATTTCCGACGGATATTGTGCGTTTTTCTTTCATGGCTTGACAGAAGAAGCCTGCCTGCACGCGCCTTGTCGGCTTCAAAATAGAACTCACGCCTATTCGATAAAATCGGCAAGGCACAGGCAAGGCGTGGGTACACGCAGGTTCACGCTCAGGCGGCCGGTGTACACAGCCTCATTGACTAAAACGGACGCCTATTTAAAAGCGTGGGTAAAGGCAAGGCATAGGCAAGGCTTGGGTCGTCGTTGTGAACCCAGCCTTAAGGGCAGGTTTTAACGACGGAAGGTCTTGAAGCTTGGAAAACCCCAACAATTATCACCAAGCTGTGATGACTGGGTCTGACACACCTGTGATGAGTGGGTCTGACACACCTGTGATAACTGGGTCTGACACACCTGTGATGACTGGGTCTGACACACCTGTGATGACTGGGTCTGACACACCTGTGATGACTGGGTCTGACACACCTGTGATGACTGGGTCTGACACACCTGTGATGACTGGGTCTGACACATCTGTGATGACTGGGTCTGACACACCTGTGATGACTGGGTCTGACACACCTGTGATGACTGGGTCTGACACACCTGTGATGACTGGGTCTGACACACCTGTGATGACTGGGTCTGACACACCTGTGATGACTGGGTCTGACACACCTGTGATGACTGGGTCTGACACATCTGTGATGACTGGGTCTGACACACCTGTGATGATGACTGGGTCTGACACATCTGTGATGACTGGGTCTGACACACCTGTGATGAGTGGGTCTGACACACCTGTGATGACTGGGTCTGACACACCTGTGATGAGTGGGTCTGACACACCTGTGATGACTGGGTCTGACACACCTGTGATGAGTGGGTCTGACACACCTGTGATGAGTGGGTCTGACACACCTGTGATGAGTGGGTCTGACACACCTGTGATGAGTGGGTCTGACACACCTGTGCTAAATGTCCAATCCAAGAAGCCAAGTCAGCCTGTGAGCTTGTGGAGAAAGTTCTTCTCAAGTTGTC
>NC_139637.1:9780105-9787605 GCF_964638095.1 Poromitra crassiceps
GACAATATCCGTGGGAGATGGCAAAGTCAACTGAATTTCAAAATAAAATGGAGTTACTACAACAGTGTTGAGCAGAGAGAGAGAGAGTGATTGACGGGTGGCTATCACATGGGGCTTTCTCCCTGTCTGCAAACAAATCTTCATGAGAGAGAATAGCGACCGAAGAAGCAAGATGGACAATGTTGTTGTGCCAGCACATATTCTTGCAAGATCACCTCTCTAAAATGTCCGACTATAGTCAGACGTGGTTATACATATCCAGCATCAATAGAACATTAAATATATCCGATTTATTTTACCTATGATAATTCGGGACCACACATGAAAAAATACAGTCGGGAGAGAGGAGAGGCGCTTGTGACTCGGCTCCAGGTTCAGCGTGGAATAGGCGTGCGGTGTGATGGCAAAAGCGTGTAATAGGTTCACGCCCAGCTCAAGGTCTGCAGGCGTAGGCGTGGGTTGAGGCAAGGCAAGGCGTAGGTTCTCCGTGTGAACTAAGCGTAATACTGCAGCAGGAAGGCAGGAATGAAATTAACTGAAAAAATACTCAATAACCCCATTAGCACCGACTTTCCCCACTTCAGAGTGTGTGTGTGTGTGTGAGTGTGAGAGAGAGCGAGAGAGGAGAGTGAGTGAGTGAGTGAGTGAGTGAGTGTGTGTGAGAGAGAGAGAGAGAGAGAGAGTGAGTGAGTGAGTGAGTGAGTGAGTGAGTGAGTGAGTGAGTGAGTGAGTGAGTGAGTGTGTGTGTGTGTGTGTGTGTGTGTTAGTCACTCCATAAAGAGTGGGGGCGGCCCTAACGCCCTTGTAGGCACATGCACTACTGTACAATGACATGAACATGTGTTTCCCCCTCTGACACACACACGCAAACACACACACACACACACACACAGTGACTAAACTGCACGGAAATCAATGAGATGAAGATGTAAACATAATGAGATGTGACTACAAAGAAAGCAAGAAGAGCCTACAACATACATGGATTGTTTTAACCCTCCTAGCACGATTTTGTGTCTAACGTCACCGGTTTCCAGTGACATGAGAACAGTGACACTACTGTGCTATAAATACCTGGCGGCCATGCCGTTGCCCTTACAGGTGCTCTCGATTTGAGCAAGTCAAGCCAAGCCACGCTGTTGCATGTTGGCCGAGATCTCTGCTTAATAACCGCTACGAATTATGTACTGTATCACATTTCTCTGACAACCGGCTCAATAGATCTACAAGTAGTAGGCTTTTTCAAAGTTTTCACATGCAAACCACCATCACAAAACACCTGCAGGGCAGGCTATACACATGCACTCACAGTCTAGGCTGCAGAATTCAATTCACACACATGATGATTTAACGTACAAGACAGGTAGAGCTACATTAGAAAAGCAATAAGCTAATGTCGCTGTATCTTTGCTTCCATGTGGCACGGGTTGACTGCTAGCCAAGCAACGTTATTAGATACTGTCTGGCTTCTTCAACGTGTGGCGATCAAACTCAAAAGCACTTTTATAACGTGAACTGTCAACATTCAAAGTAAACCACCTGTCTTGCGAGACTGTGTAGATGGATCAAAACAAGGCTGCCAACTCACCCGGCTTACTGGAGCCACGTTTCCCCTTTTTACTCCGTGGCATTTCGAGCTGTGCTTTGCTCTCACCGCTGGTTTGTTCCCAAGTCACAACAAAGCTAGCTAACGTTAGCTAGCTCCTAGCTAGCTTGTCAAACTGTCAAATCCCTCCTCTGTCTCCACAGATTTGACGTCTTGCAAGACGGCAAGATGGTCCCCGACAGCAGAATTAAAAAACCGACCAAAATGCAAACCGTCACGTTTCTTAACACTTTAGCTTAACGTTAGCTAAGCTTCTTTTATAAACACCACCACGTTCCGCTACTCTCCGCCTTTCTTCCGTCTTGGAATTTGAGTTGTCCGGCGGCGAAAAAACTCACTTTCCTCCACGGTTTTCTCAAAGTATTATCTATAAGTGTCCCCGGGTAATATATATCTAATACCAGGTTGAGAGGGTAAGTATTTTTCAAGGTGTTTAGGACGGAGTTTTGAGCACGTTGTTGTCGCCAAGTCCACCATCTTCTCCTCGGTACTGCTATCAGACCGGCAGACCGGGTTGCCAGGTTATTTGTGTTAACCCCCCTTTTCGGAATGCACAGGGTTCCAAAACTTACCAGAGCCGCGAAATAGATCCGCATGAAACGGAACCAATTTGTCCACATAAAAGCACACAATGGATTTGTATATGACTTAATTAAAACTGCTGTGTAAGTGGATAGATCACACTGGATTGTATATGACTTAGTTTAAAACTGCTGTGTAAGTGGATAGATCACACTGGATTGTATATGACTTAGTTTAAAACTGCTGTGTAAGTGGATAGATCACACTGGAATACTCAACTTGCTTTGCCCAGGGGCAAAGCAAAATACACATTTTTCGAGCAGATTGTAGGTTTTTTGGGGTGGCCCGGCAGCCAGAGATTAGTCTGACAATTTTAATGTTAAACGTTTTTAAACTGCCATGAAGAACCCACGCAATCTGAACCACCAGGCAGAATGCAAATAGCATAATCAAAGCAATAATTAGAGTGACAATGCAAACACAGGGAAGTTCAATATAAACAAAATAAAATAATAAATGTCTGATGACATCACAACTGTTTAAGTGACATCACCGATGACATATATGACATCACTGATAATGTCACAATGTCTATGTCATCAGTGGGACATCATCAATGGGTATGACACCATCAGTCACTCACCGGCCTATCTATGGTCACCACTGGGCCCACTTGACGATTGTGATACATGACATCAGTTACATCACTCAATGATTGTGGGGCATGACAACGGTGAAGCCTCTTCTATAACTGTGTCCATTCGTCCGTCCACTCCATGTTTGTGGGCCATGACATCATCAGTCTGGGGCGTTTGTATGCTCAGATGATGGATTGTGTTTGTTTACTTACTATGAGATCAGTCACCACTGGCCACCACTTACGAGCAGCTGCTTCTAGGTGACAGACATTCTGTGACCAGTCATAAAATACACATAAGGAAACTGACTTTATTCAACAGAATATATTTTCTAATCAAATAATGGTTTAAAAACATTCAAGTAAAACAAATTCTAGTTGTAGAAACCGACCTTCAGTTAAATATTAAATGGGTATGAAATATCACATCATAAATCATCCATAACTCAGCCACACCTTTAAGACAGAGCTGACAAAAACGTAGAAATCAGTAGTATTACTTTTATAGTCTATGTTATTACTTTGATCAAATAAGGCATTCAGAGTCCCAGACAGTCCAACATGAACCTCCTAAAATGTATCAAGGCATTTCAGTAGTAAACCACACAGAACATACATAATTAACTTTTCAAGTTAAGACTATTATTGGACCATTGTAAGCTTTCTCTTTAAAGTTTAAGATATTATAAAACAGTCTTGACAAACAGGCTAACCAATTTGTCATCTGGTGTGGAAAGCAGGCTATTGACAAACAGGGGTCCACGAGGCTCATCCACAAACAAGAACTTGAGAAGATATTTTGACATCCAATTGTAAGAATCGGCACCGGTCCGGTTGGCCCCACTTAAGACTGCTGTGGAAGAGTGGCTCATAATATGGTTAATTCATTAAAATCCAGCTTGATTCCTAATTTCATAACAAATTGTCAAACATGGACTTCACTTGAAAATGGTTCCAGCCTTCAAAAGAACCATTTGGAATCATAGTTTTGGTCCGGCAAAAAAGATCACATCGATACGAACATTTGCCAAGCTTATTCAACCCGAGTTTCAACACACTGACCTGCAATATCCATAACCAACAGCAAGTTAAATATTCGTTTCTTGGAGTTACATAGTTTAGCTCTTTGCATTCGTTGAAAGTTACAGTGTGCCAGCTGGACCACTGAGATAAATAAAAAATGATCTTTATTATATGTCGATGAGCTGGACTGGACTCCAGTCATTTTTGCTTGAGTTGAACTCTGCCGTCTGCCTGTAAACCTTGTTAACAGAACATAAAGGCCTGTATTTCTACATTTCCCAAGATTTAACAATACTGCTCATAATTTACTTTGTGCATCTCATTCTGTAAATCCTTCACAATTCATGATGCAACTATACTTTATGCTCCTCAAACAGTGATATTATATTTTATGTAGCGTATATACTTATGTAAAGCATAGTGTCTGTAATATTGTCTGACACCGTCTCTTTGTGTTACATTTGCTGTGTCAGTATTGACTGTGAAACTCTACGTTCCAAGTTCAATTCTTCTGCATTTAATGTGATTGGTGAAGGATTATGATTATGATCATCAGGATTATGATCATCAGGATTATGATTGAGAATCGCTGGTCTGGTGATCACCTAAGACTAGCATTCATATTCTATTATGGTTTATGATTTTGGCTTAATTTTTTTCACTCTGAGAACTCGATCCACTCCGTGGCATCATGTTATCGGCCTCAGTCTGACGTTCATGCTGCAGTGCTGGAGGTAAACAGAGGGGGGCAGCATTGGTGAATAGGCCTACTCAAACTGGGAGAGAGTGGGAGAACTTGTGTGTGTGTGTGTGTGTGTGTGTGTGTGTGTGTGTGTGTGTGTGTGTGTGTGTGTGTGTGTGTGTGTGTGTGTGTGTGTGTGTGTGTGTGTGTGTGTGTGTGTGTGTGTGTGTGTGTGTGTGTGTGTGTGTGTGTGCGTGTGTGTGTGTGTGTGTGTGTGTGTGTGCGTGCGTGTGCAGAGTCTCTTGTGTGAACTTGTCTCCTACAAACACATGTTTCTTTGAGTGTGCGTGTGTGTGTGTGTGTGTGTGTGTGTGTGTGTGTGTGTGTGCGCCCCCTCCCCTATCCAGAATAGTAGTTGGTGGGTACGAAGGGCATCTTGCTGACGACGGCAGGCACGGCTTTCTTCCTGACCTCCACCTGGATGGCGGTTCCGTTCTTAGCGAAGGCTGCGTCCACGTAACCCATGGCAATGTTCTTCTTCAGACAGGGAGAGGGGCAGCCACTGCTCACCTCACCTGCACACACCAAGCGACAAGATGGAGGAACGGCGACATTTTCATAGAAATAACTTAAGTGTTTTGCTGCTCTTCTGTACTTTACTGGTAGTTGTTTTCTGACCTATGAGCTTTCCGTCAGGGCTCAGTATGGGCAAAGAGCATGGAAGGAAAGAGACGACACTCCGGCCATTTTTGGAAACAGAATGCGCCTCGCAGTGGTCAGCTGCGGTAGCGCGGGCCCCTATAATCAGCCTCTCTAAACAGTAACTCAACGGGAGAACACTCTAAATTTCGTGGATTCACATCTTTTCTGGGCGTACTGTAAATCTTGATTGAAGTGGTGTAGTGCAGGGATGTAAAACAACAACCATATTGTGGAAACTAAGCAAAATTTTTCGTTTTTTTCTTTTAGTTTTTTCAAGATAAATAGTAAATGCAAAGGACCCGAGGTTAAAACCACGGCAACGCACTTCTGACGGAGTGGACGACAGCCGCATTAGCTATTTATCTTGAAAAAACTAAACAAAGAAAACGAAAAATTTTGCTTAGTTTCCACAATATGGTTGTTGTTTTACATCCCTGCACTACACCACTTCAATCAAGATTTAATTTAATCAAGAAATTTAGAGTGTTCTCCCGTTGAGTTACTGTTTAGAGAGGCTGATTATAGGGGCCCGCGCTACCGCAGCTGACCACTGCGAGCCTGTGCGAGGTTCTTTTGGCGCTGTCACGCTTCCAAAAATAAAAAATGGCGGAGGCTGCTGGGCGCTGATGTTGCAATGGGGCAATATGGAGCTGTCATTTCTTTCCATAAAAGTTATTTGGTATGGGTGTGTGTTGTCTGACCTATGATCTCTCCGTCAGGGCTCAGTATGGGTGTGTGTTGTCTGACCTCTGACCTATGAGCTTTCCGTCAGGGCTCAGTATGGGTGTGTGTTGTCTGACCTCTGACCTATGATCTTTCCGTCAGGGCTCAGTATGGGTGTGTGTTGTCTGACCTCTGACCTATGACCTTTCCGTCAGGGCTCAGTATGGGTGTGTGTTGTCTGACCTATGACCTTTCCGTCAGGGCTCAGTATGGGTGTGTGTTGTCTGACCTCTGACCTATGATCTTTCCGTCAGGGCTCAGTATGGGTGTGTGTTGTCTGACCTCTGACCTATGATCTTTCCGTCAGGGCTCAGTATGGGTGTGTGTTGTCTGACCTCTGACCTATGATCTCTCCGTCAGGGCTCAGTATGGGTGTGTGTTGTCTGACCTCTGACCTATGACCTTTCCGTCAGGGCTCAGTATGGGTGTGTGTTGTCTGACCTCTGACCTATGAGCTTTCCGTCAGGGCTCAGTATGGGTGTGTGTTGTCTGACCTCTGACCTATGAGCTTTCCGTCAGGGCTCAGTATGGGTGTGTGTTGTCTGACCTATGATCTCTCCGTCAGGGCTCAGTATGGGTGTGTGTTGTCTGACCTCTGACCTATGAGCTTTCCGTCAGGGCTCAGTATGGGTGTGTGTTGTCTGACCTCTGACCTATGATCTCTCCGTCAGGGCTCAGTATGGGTGTGTGTTGTCTGACGGGGGGTCCGGTCGACACCAGGCCCACTCTCTTCCTGGCTGTCTTGGCCTTGATCTGTGGTACGATGATGTCAGCACCGGGGAAGTCCTTGGTTTGACGCCGACGCTTCCCTGTGTGAGAGAAGTGGAGGTGATGGAGTCAATCAAGAGTGGAAAGTGTAATTTATATAAGTCTAA
The DNA here is from genome assembly GCF_964638095.1 of Poromitra crassiceps. NCBI lineage: Eukaryota > Metazoa > Chordata > Actinopteri > Beryciformes > Melamphaidae > Poromitra > Poromitra crassiceps. Next base: position 9,786,876 of record NC_139637.1, read on the forward strand.
AGTAAACACAGACAGAAGACTAAAGACACACACATCTATAAGTCTAAAGTAAACACAGACAGAAGACTAAAGACACACACATCTATAAGGCACTGACAATTAAGAAATTAAAACTTTTCCCTTTTCCCCTGTCGCCTTTTTGACACAAACTTTCACGGTGGATAAACACTCAATGAGAAAGATGGAATAATAAGCACGATAGCGCCACCTATGGTCCAGACTAGCGTGGCCTCCACAGGTGTGGTGGTTTCGTCAATGTCGTTGCCATAGAGACAAAGGCCCGCCTCCAGCCTCAGACTGTCCCTGGCGCCCAGACCAGCCAGCTTCACCTCACTGCTGGCCAGCAGCTTCTCTGTCAGCTCCACCACACGAGACTGAGGGACCGAGATCTGGGGGAGAGAGATATAGATTGACGGCATGTTGATTGATTGATTGATAACTTTATTGAAACAATAATAGCAGAATTGTACAAGACAACACAACAACACATATTGCTCAAAAGGAATAAAACACAATAAAGCCCAAGGGCTTGTTTCCATTGTGGTCCTAGTGTGTGGGACAAGAGGAGTGAGTATGTATGCAGGTATGAGCGCGTGTGTGCGCGGGCAACACATCACAAACATATGAGAACATTTTACACACAAATCATACATTCGATGAATGCTTAGACCATACGTGAATGGTTAATTAGATACCTAACATGTTCCCATCAAAGTACTTTTATCTATCT
>NC_139637.1:9792605-9797605 GCF_964638095.1 Poromitra crassiceps
AGAGAGAGAGAGAGAGAGAGAGAGAGCATAAATGCACATCAGGATGTTTAATTGTGATCCAAGTGCTTAAAATAATTACCCTTTTGATAGATTGTCCAACTTAGTTATTAAGTGATGAGAACATAAACACCTAAATCATCCATATGTCCCTGGTAGATCATTGGCTCTGCTGCTCCATGCTGACACTTAACTCATTGAGTGCCAGCCACTTTTGGAGAACGGACGCTCCCAGTGCCAGAGTTTCAGAGCGTTTTCAGTGATTTCTCGAGGCCCACAGAATATTGTGTGATATTACTATGTAAACACTGAACACGCACAAAGAACGATGAGACTCTATTCTATCATCTGCAAAAAAAAGTTTATTGATCCCATTTTCCGTTCTTTAGTTATGAGCCGGAGAAGATAGCTTGATTCATCCAAAAACAGCAATTTTTTTCTAGAAGCTGAGATAATTGGCCTTTTGTGAAATTAAACATTTCAAGCACACACTGACTCTGAAGCTAATCTTTTCTAATGTAGTCACACCTCAAAAATAATTTCCTTCAATAAAACAGTTTAGGCCAGGGAATTTTGTTTGGCAGAATAATATTTTTAGCTACAACCAGCAGCGCTGGCCCCTGCGTGCGCTGCTGGTTGCAGCTTCTTGCTGGTCTTGATTTGCTGCTGGTGGGCATCGGATATTCTGGCTTGCGTTTGTCAATCCTGTCCTGCTGCCTGGGTCTGTCTGGGTGTTGCGTGCTGCTCTGCGTGCCCCCCCCCGCCCCGCCCCGCCCCGCCCCGCCTCGCCTCAACTGCACACTCCTCCTCCTGTCTGTGGTGGCTCTCTGCTGAGTTTGCTGTGCGCACAGTGAAGGGTGCAGCTTTTTTACAGCGTTCCGCGTGTTTGTCACCGGCAACGATGCTTCCAGTTGAGAATAATAACTCCACGGTGTGGATGTGCGGATGTGCTGTCGCAACCGACACAGAGCGGCTCAATTGTGGGAGCAGATTGGCTGCTGCAGGCACAGCTGCAGTAACGTGCTTCAGCATATCGATGCATACGGATGCGATGCGATTTCCGTTTCCATAACGACTTCTTCTTTGTTTTTTCCTTGCCTTTCTGTTATGTGGAGAGCACTGTCGCCACCTAAGGGTTCTGTAAAATAGGTTATAGACCTCCAATAGCTACAATAGTTGTACCAGAGATGTATCAGGGATTGATCCACGTCCCACCGTCAAAAAACGCAATTGACGACAACCGTCGTCATTGGCACTCTACGTCAGTATTTGAATTGACGACAGCTGTCGTCATTGGCATTCAATGAGTTAAAGGAACACTCCGCCCATTTTCAACCAGCTTTGTATCATTAGAACATCAGTAGTATATCAGAAAACTGTAAACTGTTATGAAGTCTGTCATTTAATTTGACAGTTATTGAGTGTTAAAGTGTGGACCAGTGACATCACTGGTCCACACTAACTCAAATTAATAACTCATTAACTCAAATCAACTCTCAATAACTGTTAAACTATTCATCATTCATCTAGTTTGACAGTTATTGAGAGTTGATTTGAGTTAATGAGTTATTAATTTGAGTTAGTGTGGACCAGTGACACTCAATAACTGTCAAATTAAATGACAGACTTCAAAACAGTTTACAGTTTTCTGATATACTACTGATGTTCTAATGATACAAAGCTGGTTGAAAATGGGCGGAGTGTTCCTTTAACATCTCACCTGGTTGTCCTTTAATTCGGCAACATCTGCAACTACCAGAGACTCCATGAACTTTAGCCTGTCTTTTCCATGGACTTTGGTCTGAAGAAAAACACAAAAAAGTGATCATTATGTACAGCAGCACTATATTACTATATATATATATATATATATATATATATGTATATATATATATGTATATATATTATATTGTGACGACTGGGTCAAGACCCAGCATGGACCGTGGCTGTGGGTCTACTTTAGTGGGTCCCCAAAAATGCTCAGCTTGTGCGCAGTGTGTGTGTGTGTGTGTGTGTGTGTGTGTTCTCCTCCCTCTCACCTGTAGCATGTGGCTGACATCGAAGATGGAGCAGTGCTGTCTGGTGTGCATGTGTGAGGTGAGGTGGCTGTCTGTGTACTGGACAGGCAGACTCCAACCTGCAAAGTCCACCATCTTCCCCCCCTGCTGCCTGTGGAAGTCAAACAGCGGAGTCTTCTTCAGGGCAGCCTGGGGAAGACAAGACAAACACACAGTGCACACAGGAAATACAAGACAAACACACAGTGCACACAGGAAATACAAGACAAACACACAGTGCACACAGGAAATACAAGACAAACACACAGTGCACACAGGAAATACAAGACAAACACACAGTGCACACAGGAAATACAAGACAAACACACAGTGCACACAGGAAATACAAGACAAACACACAGTGCACACAGGAAATACAAGACAAACACACAGTGCACACAGGAAATACAAGAACCACAGTTGGAGTAAGTGACTGAACTGTGACTTTATTTTGTCACCCTGATATTACAATATACTTATATATTATAATATATATATATATATATATATATACCTTGATATTTACAATACTATTAACAGGAACAGCGCCCTCTTCCTGTTTTATCGCGTAAAGCGACCCAGCAGGTTTCGCTCCAGATGAAACAATGTAACATGCAAAACAGAGGTAAATGGTGGTGGTCTTATTTGCTTATGATACATTACTCACACTAAGTTAGGGTTAGGGTTAGGGTTAGCTAACCCTAACCACTAAGTTAGGGTTAGCTAACCCTAACTTAGTGGTTAGGGTTAGGGTTAGGGTTAGCTAACCCTAACCCTAACCGGTTAGGGTTAGCTAACCCTAACCCTAACCCAATAGTAATGTTTGAGAAAATAAACGTACTGTCTGTGTCTGTGACACATTTGTAGGATTGGATGAACCAGAGCCCTGATACATACGACTGTTACTGTCATTCATGTCAACATCCTTTCACAATAAAATCAACATGTGACAAGAGTAAGAAGCCTTCTTCAATCACAATGAGGAAATTACTGGTTCGTTATAAACAACATATTTTTGAAATTACAAAATAATTAGGGAGCAAAAACGATACTTGTAGTATTACTTTGACATAAATATATCATTCTTAAAAATCTAGCTCCATGAATGACAGTGCCAGTGTGCCATAGTCCTACTATCTTCTAGACTCATACTCTACTCTCCCTACCCTAAGTTATAACCTTTGAACCAGCCAGCGGGGGTCTTATCAGTGCAGCAAGCAGGATCAGACAGTGTCGGTACGTTCTAAAAAGGCCAAGGTCAGTTCTGTTCATTTGAATGAGTGATGTGTGTGTGCGCACACACACACACACACACACACACACACACACACACACACACACACACACTTAATCAACTACTGTCTGCACATGAGGCAATCCACACATTTAGGACTTTAACCCATTGATACCTGATGCAGCATTTGTGTGTATCCCTTTACGTGGTTCGCGGTCTTAAAGGGATACACACACAAATGAGGGATATACACGGAAATGCTGCATCAGGTATCAATGGGTTAAAGGGACAGCTCACCCTAAAATCCAAAATGACATGATGTGCTTCCTCTTACATGTGGTGCTATTTATCCATCTACATGGTTGTGAGTTGTGAGTTGCTGGGTTTTGGAGATATCATGTCATGTAATGTAATGTAGATATACTGCCTGTCTCTATTATTCCATTCATAATCAGATCATTGATGTCCTCCTCTAAAGAATAATCGGGGTAATAATTAGGGTGGGTTGATGGACGGACGGACGAATTAATGTCAAGTCACACTAGAAAACATGAGAGCCAGGCTTTACACACACACACACACACACACACACACACACACACACACACACACACACACACACACGAGTCAGTCACTCGTGGTTTGAATAGAGTCAAGCTGCAGCCCAGTGGAGCAGCAGAGGCCTGCTCAGCTCTGCAGTCTGCTGGGACAGATGTACGGTACATTAGCTCTGCATGAGCTGACACATAACAACCACCGGGGGCGCTGAGTGTAACATGCAGCAACACAAAGACAATGAGACACGAGTTTATCAGTGAATAACAGACATGCAATGGCCAAAATAGTTCAATACCCATAGTAGCCTATGAAATGTGCCTCTAGAAATCCTAAAATACATTTGAGAGGCATTTAAATATCACAGTAAATGTTCAAATATAATCCTCCATACAATATAGGCTACTGTATGTAACACACACACACACACACACACACACACACACACACACACACACACACACACACACACACACACACACACACACACACACACTATTGAGTAGCCTAACAGGAGGAACATTGAAATAATTCTGACACAGAAAATCACTATAACTCACAGGCATCTCAGACACATTATGAGGAAAGGAGATAAGAAGAAAATACCATAAAGTAGGATCATTTACGAGTAGCACAGCCTCTGCAGGCGGGAATATAGTTATAGCCTGATACCAAGCGATGAGAAACTATTTAAAGTAGGGAGAAAGCCACTGTAACCCATGAGGAAGCATTATTCTAAGTTATGGACCCTTTTCACCCTTTTGTGTCGAAAAGGCAGAATAAACACAGGTGCGAGCAAAACACTAATGAGGGTTTCCACATTCCAATCATGGAAGTTGGAAACCCTCATTAGTGTTTTGCTTGCACCTGTGTTTACCCTGCTTTTTCGACACAAAATGGCCCCCGTGAGATGGGTCTATTAGAAGATGATGAGAGACACCATCACGCGTGGTGAAGTCACTTGAACTTGATTAGCAGCCTACTTCGCAGCCTACCACTGCTAGCCTTGAATCAGCCTAGCCTACTATAAGGAATATAGGCCCAACTTAGCAAAGCTGCAGCAGTTAGTTGTGTATTTAAAGTGCAGCCTAATCACCGCTGGTCCGTTAACTGACCTCTGCAGTTGAAGCCCGTCTCTCCTGCTGCTGCTGCACGGC
>NC_139637.1:9802605-9825105 GCF_964638095.1 Poromitra crassiceps
ACACACATCACAGAAGCTTGCAAAAGCATGTGGCACACAAAATAAACATAAGTACAGTAATTAAGGGGGGCACACTGATGTCAAAACTGAGATTATTTCTACCTCAGATAAATGTCTGTCTAACTGAGGAGGCTCTCACATCAGGGACACTTGACCCCAAACTTCAGCCCAACTTCAGCCCACTGTGCACCCGGGCAGGGATCAACAAACCCCTGTGCACCCGGGCAGGGATCAACAAACCACTGTGCACCCGGGCAGGGATCAACAAACCACTGTGCACCCGGGCAGGGATCAACAAACCACTGTGCACCCGGGCAGGGATCAACAAACCCCTGTGCACCCGGGCAGGGATCAACAAACCACTGTGCACCCGGGCAGGGATCAACAAACCACTGTGCACCCGGGCAGGGATCAACAAACCACTGTGCACCCGGGCAGGGATCAACAAACCCCTGTGCACCCGGGCAGGGATCAACAAACCCCAGTGCACCCGGGCAGGGATCAACAAACCCCAGTGCACCCGGGCAGGGATCAACAAACCCCTGTGCACCCGGGCAGGGATCAACAAACCCCAGTGCACCCGGGCAGGGATCAACAAACCCCAGTGCACCCGGGCAGGGATCAACAAACCCCTGTGCACCCGGGCAGGGATCAACAAACCCCAGTGCACCCGGGCAGGGATCAACAAACCCCAGTGCACCCGGGCAGGGATCAACAAACCCCTGTGCACCCGGGCAGGGATCAACAAACCCCTGTGCACCCGGGCAGGGATCAGCAAACCACTGTGCACCCAGGCAGGGATCAACAAACCCCTGTGCACCCGGGCAGGGATCAACAAACCGTGGACCAACCCGTGGTCCACTTAATTAAAAAGATGGTCTCGGGTACGGTGCGCATCAGGTGTGAAAACTACTGTAGCAAAATACTCATCAAAGAACTGGACTTTGGGGTCAAGTGTACTCAGAACGCTGTGCACACGGCTATATCAGCTGTTTGCACTCAGAACGGTGCCGAAAGCTTCCAGAAGTGAACAGAACAATATTACTCATGTCAAAGCGAGCGTATGTATACAGTATATATATATTATAATATGAAAACATCCTGATCTCCAATCTGCAACGTTCTGACTGACTTCACTTTTCCTCACTGTCTTCGATCGCAGGAACGAGGCCGCCCCGCCCCGCTCACAGCCCCTCCAATGGGAACCTCCACATACGTGACATGACAGCTGTCAATCACAGAGGCCAGCCAGTCAAATGGCAGAGCCGTCTGCAGGACATCCTGACACCCAGCTCGTCACGTGCCTACGCCATGGCCTGCGCCGTCATAACCCTGCTGCTGCTCACAGTGTTGCTCATCTTCTACTTCCTGGGTGAGACATTTCACAACTTGTTTTGTTCTTCCCACTTACTATCATGTGATTTGCAATAAGTCGGTTAAATAAGGAAAACATGGCTTATGTTTGAAATGTCTTTTTAACACACTGGGGATCGAACCCTGGTCATCTGCATCAAAGGCAAACGTATATGCCCCTCTGCCACCCCGACCACACCTGTTTTACTTCATTGTCACACTCCCCGTGGCTGGCATTGATTTCAGACCTTGTGGGAGTGAGAATGGGTTGATCTTCTCATCGCTCTAAACCAGTGCTGACCAATTTGGGGCCCGCGGGCCAAGTTTGGGATTTGGGATTTTTTTTTTTTTTTTCCCCAGATTTTTTTATCCAGAATGCAACTCGGGCGAGTTATCAGATATCTGCACTAATTGCAAAGGGTGGACGAGCTTTTTCATGTGGTGACTTTGTGAAAGTGTCTGAATGTGGCTGCGGATACTGTGTTCACTCCTGAGATTGCATCCCTGCAAATTGTCACGGCAAATTGTTTACAAAAGATGGACAATAAAGCTGATTTTCAAAGTACCTTGAGGATTTTTCAAGTTGTGAATTAAGTCAAATTTCTCTCTTGATTACAAAGGTGGAAAATACAACTGTTTTTAACGGGGTGTTCACTGATTAAATGTTTAAGCTCCCCACAAATGTTTTTTTAAATATATATAACCAATTGCAAATTATTACAATTACCAAACAGATAAAAAGTAGATTATTATATTGAAATGTTATTTTAGATTTAGAATGTTAATTTTCTATAAAACACAATACATTTTAATGTAATTCCACGTTTATTTTTGGCCCTCGGCCCTCCACCCAGATTGAGTTTTGGCCCTTCATGGGAAAGAATTTGGGCACCCCTGCTCTAAACACAAGAAAAACAAACATCTCTTTGACTGTGAGGTGGATCCTGATGCATTTTTGTAAACCAGTATTAGTATACAGACCACAGACTGTGTTACTGTGTGTTGCTCCTCCAGTCCAGCAGGGCGGCGCTCTCCGCATGCTGACAGAGGCAGTGAGGGAGAAACAGGCCGCTGCCACAGAGATGTCACTGCTGATCCAGGAGCTGCAGGCTCTGAGACATAACCTGACCACCATGAGAGGAGCATGAGACACAACCTGACCACCATGAGAGGAGGAGCCTGAGACACAACCTGACCACCATGAGAGGAGGAGCCTGAGACACAACCTGACCACCATGAGAGGAGGAGCCTGAGACACAACCTGACCACCATGAGAGGAGGAGCCTGAGGAAGATACACACACACTTGGATCTCTGTTCATTCAGATGACGATGATGATGATGAATACACACTGTATATGGGGGTTGGACTGATATATCCATTTTCCTATATCGGATATAAAACTCTTGTCTGTAAAACCTGCAGTTGTTTCCTCAAATCCATTTAATTGTTTTTAAAATATGTTTTTGTAAATTAAGTCTTCATTTAACACTTTGAGTGCCACGGCCCTTGGGCAAAAGGTTGCTTGCTGTGCCACATAGGCCGCAATGCATATTAAAACAGTCATATAATTTCTTTAATAATTACTATGTAAACACTGAACACGCACAAATAACGATGAGACTCTCTTCTATCACCTGCAAAAAAAAGTTTATTGATCCCATTTTCCGTTCTTTAGTTATGAGCCGGAGAAGATAGCTTGATTGAACCAAAAACAGCCCTTTTTTTCTACGAGCTGAGATAATGAGCCTTTTGTGAAATTAAACATTTCAAGCACATCACTGACTCTGAAGCTAATTTTCTGATGTCTGGGTCTGTCTGGGTGAAGTGTATGCTGCTCTGCGTGCTCTGCGTGCCCCCCCCCCCCCCCCTCAACTGCACACGCCTCCTCCTGGGTGTGTCTTATGTGTCTGGTGGCTCTCTGCTGAATTTGCTGTGCACACACAGTGAAGGGTGCGCGACATCAAGCTTTTTGGTTCCGCGTGTGTTTGTCACGGGCTCCCATGCTTCCAGTTGAGAATAATAAGGCTGATTATGCGAATGTGCTGTCGCAGCGGACACGCAGGTGCTCAGTTGTGACAGCGGATGCAGCTGCTGCGGGCACAGCTGGCGTTTGGCTTCATGCATGTCGATGCATACGGACGGATGCGATGCGATTTCCTTTTTCCCCAGCGACTTCTTCTGTGTGTTTGGCTCCACTTTCTCTTATCAGGAGAGTGCTGTCGCCGCCTAATGGGTTTGTAAAATAGGTTATAGACCTCCAATAGCTACAATATTGTAAGAGGCGATGTAAGAAGCTTAGATCGACACCCCCCCGTCAAAAAAACAATTTGGAGTTACTGACGCCATTTGGCGTCGCTGGCAGCCTACGGTAAATTTCTAATGACGCCATATGGCGTCGCTGGCACTCAATGTGTTAAAGGCCTATATTTTAATGGATGGATGGATGGAACACTGCCTTCAATAATTTCATTCTTTTCAGTGGACAGTTTGATGCTAAATGCTGTTTCAGACTTTCCACTCTGAATACAACCTGGGCTGGGCTGGGCTGGGTTAGGGTTAGAGCTGGGCTGGGCTGGGCTGGGCTGGGCTGGGTTAGGGTTAGAGCTGGGCTGGGCTGGGCTGAGTTAGGGCTGGGCTGGGCTGGGCTGGGTTAGGGCTGGGCTGGGCTGGGCTGGGCTGGGTTAGGGTTAGAGCTGGGCTGGGCTGGGTTAGGGCTGGGCTGGGGCTGTGCTGGGTTAGGGCTGGGCTGGGCTGGGTTAGGGCTGGGCTGGGCTGGGCTAGGGCTGGGCTGGGTTAGGGCTGGGCTGGGTTAGGGCTGGGCTGGGTTAGGGCTGGGCTGGGCTGGGTTAGGGTTAGAGCTGGGCTGGGCTGGGTGACACTGAATACTTGCAATTCTTTGGGGTGAAAATGATCAAATTGAATATTGGCACCAACTATGAATATCAATATTGTGTTGCCCTTCAGAAACCCTCATTGGTTGAACCAGACTCTGACTATATTCTGAGATATTCTACATTACACTAAACAAATCTTGTGGAATGGCACAAAGTGAAAATTAGACAGTTGACTGACAGAGGGTGAAAACTGACTGCGATGTTTAATTGTGAAATACTAAAGGGATTAAACACAGACAATACACCTTTTAAAATAGCTATTTATTCCCCTATATTGAGGGAGGGTTGATGATCACCTCACATGTTAGCAATGAATATTAAATACATAAGAAGCATGAACTACTGGTTGTCATTGCTGTTGCCCGCCCGCACTGTCGCTACTCGCTATCTTCAGGTCCTGATGTTCTGGAACAGGTTCTGCTCTTGACATGTCTGACCGGTCCAGCCCAGGTAGCACCGACACACGAAGTGCTCATGGAAAAGGTCGGCCTCGTCGGGATCGGAGGTCACCGCTGAAGAGATCATGTGACCGGAGATGGGGCGTCGTCTGGTGCAGCGCCCATTGCCGTAGCAACGCTGGAGGCTGCAGCGCCGGGTGTGGGACCTCAGCAATCGGACGTACGGACCCAACACAGAGTGGACGTAGTCTCTGAGGAGGAGGCACTGGCGCTGGAGGGGAGAGGAGGAGAGCAGGCTTTTTCTCATCTTCCACCATTCATGAATTGATTCACAACTTCCAAAAATAAATCTTACCTTTTGTACCTTTTGCGCACACACACACACACACACACACACACACACGCACACACACACACACACACACACACACACACGCGCGCACGCGCACGAGCACGCACACACACAGGTTTTCTCAAACACTTACCTTGGATTTGGCAAATTTCAGCTCTCCCCACAGCACGACTCCTGCTGCCCCCAGAGCTGCACTCTCCCCCAGTGTGTGCTCCAGGTCTGTCTGCACACACACACACACACACACACACACACACACACAGTCACAAATGTGTTTGTGTGTGTAAAAACAAACCTATTTTTAATTACACACTTGAAGTGTTTATTGAAAATGTGTGTGTGTGTGTGTGTGTGTGTGTGTGTGTGTGTGTGTGTGTCTTTGTGTGTGTGTGTGTGTGTGTGTGTGTGTCTTTGTGTGTGTCTTTGTGTGTGTGTGTGTGTGTGTGTGTGTGTGTGTGTGTGTGTGTGTGTGTGAGAGTGTGTGTGTGTGTGTGTCTTTGTGTGTGTGTGTGTGTGTGTGTGTATGTGTGTGTGTTTCTCTGTGTGTGTGTGTGTGTGTGTGTGTGTGTGTGTGAGTGTGTGTGTGTGTGTGTGTGTGTGTGAGTGTGTGTGTGTGTCTGTGTGTGTGTGTGTGTGTGTGTGTGTTTCTGTGTGTGTGTGTGTGTGTGTGTGTGTGTGTGTGTGTGTGTGTGTGTGTGTGTGTGTGTGTGTGCATGCATCATACCTTATCGAGGAAGTGGAGAGTGTGTGTGAAGGCCAGCCTGGTGTAGGGCAGGACAGGCGTGGCCTGGCTGCCACTGTTGTCGTGGCGCCAAACTGATGCTACCCTCAAAGCCTCCAGCAGCCGGTGTCTGTTCAACAATATCAACATTAGGGGTGGGAATCGCTGAGTAGCTCACGATACGATATCGTCACGATACTTGGCCCTCGATAACGATATTATCACGATACAGCGATACTGCGATAATCGATATATTGGAAGACGATACATCACGATACCTGTGTAACTGAAGAGAAAAAAATACCCCTAAAAGGCAAGAAGCAGGTATTATGTATTTATTAGCAGAATTGACATGAACTCTCTGAGGTCACTCACTCACTCATACCATTTTCGATACCACGGAGGAAAAGTTACACATTAAGTCTTTTTATTATTATTATTAAAACAAGAAAACCTATATAACCTACCTACCTATATAATTTCTAAAAGTAGATATTAATGATCAAACATTTCCATTCATGTAGCCTACAGTATTTATGTTTTTGTTTCAACTACAAACATAAATAAACGTCAACTTGAAACTATGTTTCAACTACCACACACAGCATAATATTTTAGCCTCTTTATTAAAAAAATAAAATAATAATAATAATAATAATTTAATAAACATATCGATACTTGGTGCCAGTGTATCGATAACGTATCGCAAGTGGAAAATCGCGATACCGTGAGTATCGATATTTTGTCCCACCCCTAATCAACATCCGGATCCTCAATGATTCAATGTGGTTAGAAAACATTCATCAATATGAAATAAAATTCAGAGATTACGTTCCTGCAGCCAAACAGTCACCAACATACAGGTTCAACAACTACAGTATAAGGAGCAATTGAAAAAAGGCAGAATAAAAAATGCTTTAAGGCTAGTCCATATTAGCATACATTAAAATAGTCATAATAGTTATTTTAATCTGTTTAACCAGATTAAAATAGTCATAATAGTTATTTTAATCTGTTTAACCAGATTAAAATAGTCATAATAGTTATTTTAATCTGTTTAACCAGATTAAAATAGTCATAATAGTTATTTTAATCTGTTTAATCAGATTAAAATAGTCATAATAGTTATTTTAATCTGTTTAACCAGATTGAAATAGTCATAATAGTTATTTTAATCTGTTTAATCAGATTAAAATAGTCATAATAGTTATTTTAATCTGTTTAACCAGATTAAAATAGTCATAATAGTTATTTTAATCTGTTTAATCAGATTAAAATAGTCATAATAGTTATTTTAATCTGTTCGCCTTTAGTTAAAGATTTTCTAATTCTGGGATCTGGGAAGAGTGCCTTGGATCTGCCTTTCGTCCAAAGACCTTCTTCAGTTGGGTTTCACCTGCCTTGAACGCCCTCCTATTCATAGCGTTACCTATAAGGTGGAGTCGTAAACATTGTATAAAATGTGACAGATTAGCTTTTAAATAATTGGGGGACGAGGAATTCTCAGTCTGCTTCAATTATAAGGTATACTGAGTTCATGTGCAAATATTTTAAAACTATACTGGACTTAAGACAGTATAGAGTTTGCGAGTTATAGGGAAAGCTTAAAAGGTACAGTCTTACTGATACATAAAAATATAATTATAATGCAATTCATTTCCCTGATTTCTGACTTCTTTATATAAATAAACAGTTTCAATGTAGAAAAGCAAACATAGATGTGGAGGAGGAGGACTGTACTTTTTCCTTTTCAAAATAACTAATAACTTCTAAAATTCCATTTCTTGAATGACAATGTAGAATCTATAGCCCCGAGCTATGTGTATGTTTGCAGTACTTGTACCTGGCCAGCAGAGCTGCCTCCCTGGACCCGGCCAGTGTGTGTGGCAGGTAGATGCTGGGATAGAGGGCTGTGGAGCGCTGCCACAGCCAGGCCAGCTGGTCGTTCTGCTGCCTGGTGCCTGGGTGGCAGCGGCCTGTGTAGTTGCCATCTGATAGATCACACACACACAAAACAACACAGGAAACTTTCAACCCACCTGCCCAATTATATTAGGCTTAAAAATGATGCTCAGGAATGCCAACTTCAGCCATGAAATTCTAAGTGATATTAATCGGGGGTAATTTTGCTTACGTTTTAGAATATATCTTTCCGGTTTAATTTTATGACTTAAACTTTGTAGCTGCAGGCTACATCGTTGTAATGGAGGCCCACAGTGGATCATCCCAGTTGCTAGCAGTGTGAACACATGGTTCATGTATAGCAGTGTGAACACATGGTTGATGTATAGCAGTGTGAACACATCCCATGTCACATGGTTCATGTCCAGCCTATCAGGTGCTAGCAGTGTGAAAACATCACATGTCACATGGTTCATGTCCAGCCTATCAGGTGCTAGCAGTGTGAAAACATCACATGTCACATGGTTCATGTCCAGCCTACCCGTGGTTCTCGTGTGTTTGTTATTGAAGCAGGCAGGGAAGCCATAAAAGCCCCAGAATCCTTTGGGCTGAAGTCTGCCCCCCAGCCGCAGCGTCTCCTCCATGAACACCCGGGCGCTCTTCTCGAACTCTCGCCTGGCCGCCGATCTCACCTCCTCCTCCGACAGATCCGGCCTCTCCCGTCTCACCAGCGAGTTGGACAGCCGGCGGTACGCCATCTTCCTTCCGAAGTTCCTCTCCCAGAGCGGCCGCCACTCCTCCCAGTCGACGACAGCCAGGCCGGCAAAGTCGGGTCGCAGCACGGCGGAGATCTGCGTCTGGGCGAGGGCGAGGTGAGAGGCGAGGTCGCCACACTGCGGCAGCCCTCCGTTCACCCTCTGGCCGTCCCGGGACAGGTACGGGTACTTCCCCAAGCGGTCGCGGTAGAAGATGCTGACGTTCTGGAAGATTTAAGAATTTGCCACATACAGTACAAGGAATTCACAAGGGTATCTTAAAGGGATAGTTCAACCCTCATACCAGTTGAAACACAGGTGAAGTTTGTCCATATATAACACACAGGGAGGATGCGTGTGTGTGTGTGTGTGTGTGTGTGTGTGTGTCTAGCCAGCACAACTCCATAGCAGCTTCTCCAAAACAACTGGAGTCAGTGGGGACCAGTTCTTCTCTTCAGAGTTCCAAAAATACTATAATTTAGTGCTAATCTTAAAGGGGCCATATTATGCATTTCTTAATTTTGTATCATAAAACACATATCACCTGTGTGTCAGGCCTATAGACTAACACATATCACCTGTGGGTCAGGCCTATAGACTAACACATATCACCTGTGTGTCAGGCCTATAGACTAACACATATCACCTGTGGGTCAGGCCTATAGACTAACACATATCACCTGTGTGTCAGGCCTATAGACTAACACATATCACCTGTGTGTCAGGCCTATAGACTAACACATATCACCTGTGGGTCAGGCCTATAGACTAACACATATCACCTGTGTTTCATTTGGCATAAGAGTGAGTAGATCTGACAAAATTTCAATTATTTCGGTCACCGACCGTTTGAAAAAGGTCACAAGATAAATTATTATTGCAAGTTGGGACGGTGTGCGGGACTCCTTTTTGACATGTTATGTTTTAGTTATGTTTAGTTAGTTTAGTTTATGTTATGTATATACAGTATATTGCTTTAAATCTAATGTGTCTTATTTGAACACAAGCGTGTATCTGTGGTGGCAATTTGAGTCATTTGCAAGGTCGCGTTCTCTGCCCAATATGGAGTCTATATCTACGCCCCCTCAACCCCAGTGCAACCCGCCCTGTCTGCTCTGTCTATATCTACGCCCCTGACTGTCCTCGTACTAACCTGACCCTGGAAGCTCTGCCCTGGGTTTTCCACGAAGTCAAAGTCTCCCAGGTCCAGATGGATGTCGTAGCGCTCCTGACAGTGTGACGTGGGCATGTTCCACACCACTACGAACGGCCGGTCCCGCAGAACCGGACCGGCGGCGGCCAGGCCGGGGGGCGGGGTGCGGACGACCGGGGCTCCGTGGGCAGAGGGCCCAGACAGGGGAGGGAGGAGGAGGAGGATGGAGAGGGGGAGGAGAGACAGCTCCATGGCTGTTCTTCACCCCGCCACGTTTCCTCCCTGACAGGACACACAAACAGCCGGTCAAATGAACAGTGCTTGTAACAAAACAGCCTTTATTAATGCATCACTTTACAAGACACAGCTAACACATCCCATGTTACGAGGCTCGTGTGTGTGTGTGTGTGTGTGTGTGTGTGTGTGTGTGTGTGTGGTGTGTGTGTGTGTGTGTGTGTGTGTGTGTGTGAATGTTTAAAGGTACTACATGTGGTTTTGGGAGATGGATTGAGTCAACACGGTTCTCATTTGGCTTGGCGCGCTGGACAGTGTTTCGACAAGCTGGGAAAATGAGAACCGTGTTGACTCAATCTTTCTCCAAAATCACATAATAGCTCCTTTAACACGTGGATCAATGCCCCCCGCGTCTCCTATGGAGATATTGGAAGTATTGAATGTGTATAATCTATTTTACCGACCAGCTAGGTGGCGACGGTGCCCTCCCGACAGAGAGAAAGTCAACCAAAAGCAGCCGCCTCCCGCGGCTGCTTCCTCCATTCTCAAGGAAATGGCTTGCCGATTTTACAGTCATCAGTCACCAGACTCGCCGCTCTCGGGCCGCGCCAGCAGCAGCACACGGGGGATTGCAAATTTGCATAAGCCTAGAGTCGCACGGGGCTTCATCGGGGCTCTCAAACCCAAGAGACGAGTGAGACCTATCCACACGCGCTGCCAGGGAGGGAGGCTGCTCAAACTCGCTGCCAGGGAGGGAGGCTGCTCGAACTCGCTGCAGCAGCAGCAGCAGCAGACCACTCGCTTGTGACAAACGCAGGCTGAAAGCCACTAGACACGCCCACGGAGGGAGGAGTTGAAGGAGAGGGCGTTCGGAACTATATTGTTTGGATGTCTGATCTCTCACTGATGCCAAAAATAAATGGTTAAAGTGACTGTTCTGCCTGTTTGATTGAATTTCACAAAACTGCGATTATCTCAGCTTTCACTCTCATACAGCTGAAACCATGCTGTACTCAACGGCTAATATCTACATAACTACTAACTCTACAAACTAACTCTTTTAGACAGAGAAAGCACACATTCTATTAGTACTTTTCTGAACTTTGTGTTCACAAACTCCAAGCAGAAAAGAATCCTCGGCTCTTTTAAAATGAGCCAGAATCCTCAAAAAACGGCCTGGCAGAAGCTACCTACAGCAAAAAAAAAACGGCTGGCAGTCAATGTGTTAAAAATGACCCCAATAAACAGTTTAGCATTATTTAACCTTGAATTAAATAGACAATATTTTTTGCATTGATCACATGATCAGCATGTGGACTGTTTATCGGGGCTTTTCTTTTGCCCAGATATTGGTGTGTGGCGGTATCTCCACTGTCCACCTCTCAGGTTTGTCTTCTATACTGAGACTGAGTATAGCTACTATAGACTAACCTCTACTGAGTAACTATACTATACTATACTGAGTAACACAACACAACTTTGTTGACCAAAGTAGGCGCAGTATCATAACATCCTGCATGCTATACATAAATATACAATAATTAAATGTATAAAACAGCTTTTGCAAAGAACCTGCAAAGATTATTGTTGATTATTTAAAATCATGACAGCTCGGAAAATAACATAAACACAAGTCAAGATTTTTAAATTGAATACATTTCTTTATTTCACCAACATGACTGAATCATCAGAGATCATATTGCTTTTTCAGTCTTATCAAAATAACACATCTTCTAAACTTTGATAAGGCTACAGTACTTATATATATATATATATATATACTACTACAGTACTGTAGTACTGTATATATATACAGTACTGCAGTTTGGCAGTTCAACAAGGCACATTCAAACCCACAGGTCAATATTAAAATTACACTTCATTCATATAGTTTTATAGCAGCAGGCTGTGTGTCTGTGTGTCTGTGTGTGTCTGTGTGTGTGTGTGTGTGTGTGTGTGTGCATGTGTGAGTGTGTGTGTGTGTGTGTGTGTGTGCGTGTGTGAGTGTGTGTGTGTGTGTGTGTGAGAGAGAGAGATAGAGACTGTGAGCGTGTGTGCAAAGTTATGTGTCTAAAACTGTTTTACATTATGTGTTTTTATCATCTGTTTTTATTGTTTGTCTTTATCTTGTCTGTAACTTTTTATAAATGTTTTACTGTAACAGGGCACTTTACTGTAACAGGGCACTCTTTAGGGCCACCCCTGTATAAATAAAGACAAAATGAATAAAAAATAAATAAAAAAGTTTTTTTCTTCTTCTTCAAATAGATGATTCCTAGAATCACTGGGGCTGAAACACACAATTAAATTCATCCTTAACAACGCCAAGATCAAACGCAGCTCTTCAGGGACTTCTTTGGTTTTAGCTGAATGGCTTTTCTCCAGACTCTCATCCCTCCGTTATCATTTCCTGTGTGTGTGTGTGTGTGTGTCAGATGTCTTTATGCATCCAGAAGATGGCGACTCCCTTGGCATCTCTATAGGGCGTTTCAGTCAGAGTCTGAACTACCTGCTGCACTGCAGAGTGAGGAGGTGGAGGAGGAGGAGGAGGACGAGGGGGGAGAGGAGGAGGAAGGGGCGGAGGCAAACCTAAAGGAGAAGGTGCAACACGAGCGCCTCCCGAGTCTCCGTTCCTCTGCGGCGTTTGAGCGTCCATCTTGGTTTGTGTGGGCGCGCCGGCCTCTCCGCCCGGCATTCTGGAGAACCTCAGCAGCGTCGCCATGGGCACGAAGGTGGCCATGGCGCCGGCGTTCTGCACGGGCGCAGACAGCACGTAGCCCAGGTGGCAGTAGAAGTGCTGCTTGTCGTGCGTGGTCAGGCACAGCCGCTTGAAGCCGCGCGTCCGGGCGTAGCGCTCCGTCTCCTCCATCAGCGTGCGGCCGTAGCCCCGCCCTCGCTCCGCCTTCGACACGACCACCGACTCCACGAACAGGCTGCCACCGTGACCCACCACCCGGGACAGCCGGGCGTGGCCCAGCAGCAGCCCCGCTGTGCCTCCGCAGCCCCGCAGGAGGAGCAGGCAGACGGGGAACTCCGGACAGGACTTCTGCAGGGAGTGGATCCGTGCCACCTGGCTCCTCTGCCACTCCGAGTTGACCAGGTCGGCGCACGGGGCCAGCAGGTCTGGACGTCGGTGGATCGGGACCGCACAGATCTTCTCTGGATGCTCCGAGTCCGACAAAGGGTCTTCCTGGGGTTTGTCTGCAGCTTCCGTTTCCCTGCTTCTCGTTGGGATGACCTGGAGCTTCTCTGTGACCTGGAGCTTCTCTGTGACCTGGAGCTTCTCTGTGACCTGGAGCTTCTCTGTGACCTGGAGCTCCTCTGTGGCCTGGAGCTTCTCTGTGACCTGGAGCTTCTCTGTGACCTGGAGCTTCTCTGTGACCTCTGCGTCCGATGTGGAGATCTCACAGATTTTCTTCACTGATTCTGTCCGAGAGTCTGATGCTGGGACAGGGTGCAGGTCAACATTCGGCCCGTCTCCGCCCTCCGACGTGTAGTTTGTTGATGCCGTCGCTTCCGACCTGCGGTAATCAGGGTTCAACTAAGTCAGTTTTCATTCAACTCCTACACCTTCCTATTTGAGACTGACTGAATTTAAAATATATAAATTCAAACTCTAAAAGGCCGAAAACGAAATGGACCCGACCTCAAATACAAATTCAGATGACCATTCCATGATACATATGGCTAAAGTTTGATTTAGAAAATATCTTCTGTGCAGGTTTCTATTTTGTTGTTTGTTGATTATTATGGAGCATTTCTTTTTTATTGGGAACTAGGAATATTCCATTTGTCAAGTGACATCACACTCGAGTTGACCGCGTTCCATTAAAACAGTCAGGAAAACAGCCAGGTTAGCTCTAGCCAGGCTAGTCATTGTTAGCAATAACAGTTGATAACCACGCATTTAGCTGATTTTGTGCATACAAACACTGCAGCAACATGCCCATACAAACACTGCAGCAACATAGACGTTAGACAGTAGTACTGTGTGTGTATATGACTGATTTAATGAGACACAAATAAGACTGAGTAATAAGTGCTAATAAACAGTATTTATACTACAACTTGAACTACTGTTGAAGCGTGGAGCTGCCATTTTGGATTTTGAGGGCGGGGCTGCTGAGGCTCCCCTGAGAGTGGGGTAGGGAATCCGAGATCATGATGATGTCACAGGCGGCGTTCCTGACCTTTGAACCGTGACATTCCTAGTTCCCAGTCAAAAATGGAACGGGGCATTTACCCCTCACTCTCTATGGTACTTCCAGATTAAAGATGCATTGCCATGTTTTATTGGTAACCAGGGAGCTAGTTTGCATTTTTTAAGTATGTATATGTAGAGCAGTATGTATAAGTATGTATATGTAGAGCAGTATGTATATATAAGTATGTATATGTAGAGCAGTATGTATATGTAGAGCAGTATGCATATATGTAGAGCAGTATGTATATATAAGTATGTATATATGTAGAGCAGTATGTATATATAAGTATGTATATATGTAGAGCAGTATGTATATGTAGAGCAGTATGTATATATGTAGAGCAGTATGTATATATAAGTATGTATATATGTAGAGCAGTATGTATATATAAGTATGTATATATGTAGAGCAGTATGTATATATAAGTATGTATATGTAGAGCAGTGGTTCTCAACTGGTCTAGCCTCACGACCCACATTTTTCCTTAGTCATTAAGTCGCGACCCAATTTTCAGAATTTAGTCTAAATTTGTAGCTTCATTTAGCCCCCTTCACAACAAGCTAGCATGACATGTTGCTACCAATGGATGGCTCAGGTCTTCTAGTTTCTGATGGTAGCAGACTAGCAGTATCTTCACTCTGGCTTTAAAGGGGCCCTATTATGTATTTCTTAATTTTTCATAATCTTTTATTTTTATCATATATATGTTGTTACAATCTTGGAGGGTCATATTAAACATGGGCTAAGCTTCAAATAAATAGGTGAAAGTGTTTTAATGTTACCCCCATGAACCCCCCCCCCCCCCCCCCCCTCCCCCCCATGAAGTCTCGTAGACGAGAGCACATGGATTTGTGCGAGATCATAGTTTTAGTGACATCATTGTTTCCATGGTGATGCCAAGCCTAGCCCGGGCCGGCGGAGCGCGCGCGCCCCCTAGCCTTCACCCTGCCCCTCTCTTCCCTGTTCTGTGCTCCAGTAACCTTTAACCCTGCGTCACCACTCACCAGGCTCTCTCCAGCATGGCTGTCTGGGACTAACACAACAGTAGTCTCATGGAATAACGGATTCCAGACCGCAAAAAACAAGGAGACGACATGGAAGTGAGCCAGGATGTAGGACTGAAGTGGTAAGTTCTGAAAATATGTGTCTCATTCCAGCATCGGTCCAATGTGCTGCTAGGAAGCGCTAACGTTACTTACCCGGCTGGGTAACGTTAGCACTTGCTATTATGTTAGCCTAGCAGCACAGCTGCCTTATAGACATATGAACCACTGATGAATGACGAAAGGCACATATTTTCAGAACTTGTAACGTTAGTCCAACTTGCTGACTTCTCCAAGTCCTCATTTTGGTTTGGTCTGTGTAGCCTTTGCTAGGAGAGGCACACTTATAGTCACAAGCATTTGGGAAGTTAGCTAACTAGCTACATTAGCTAGTGTGAAGCTCCCCGGGCAGGGTGTAACGTTATGGCGGCCGCGGTAATAGAATCCCTGCTCGGCCAGCCACCGAAGGAAATGTCCGGGTGCAGCCCGGGCCTAGCGGAGCTGTAGATAGCTAGGGGGATGTTGATATATCAATTGATAGCTTGCTTTACGTCCAAGTCACGTCTTTCATCGATGGTCAAATTCGTTTTGACAATCCGTTGCTCGTTGATATAATTGTTTTACAACTATCAAATTTAGTAGCCAAAGCAGAGATTGCCTGTCTGTTTCTGTTATGCATGACTATCTATCTATCTATCTAGATAGATAGTCAGACAGACAGACAGACAGACAGTCTCGCTTCTACAGCGCTAGCTCTCTGGGCAGAAGTTTGCAAACACAAAAAATCCTCGCGCTGCCCACCTGGAGTATTTTGCGGAGGGTGGGGGTTCAGGGACAGGACCTAAAACAGAGCGTTTCAGACAGAGGGTGAACTGAAGGTGGCAGTGAGAGCCAGTACAAGATAAACAATGAGTTTTTTAAACTATGACTGATGCAATAAGTTACTCTAGTGGAGGCCAACAATAAAATAATAATACATTATATTAGCAAAATATGGGCCCTTTAAGAATGAGGCCATTACAGCCTCTGAAAGACAGTCATGTCAGCCACGGACACCAGCATGTGTACACCTACACCAGCATCCTCAAGGAGGACAATCACTTTTTTCTCATGCACACGTCTGCGAGTCGACCCACTCAAAACGCGTGCGCACACACACACACACACACACACACACACACACACACACACGCGTGCACACACACAGACACACACACACACACACGCGTGCACACACACAGACACACACACACACACACACACACATGCGCGCGCATGCACACAGACACACACACACACACACACACCCACACACACACACACACATGCGCATGCACACAGACACACACACACACACACACACACACACACACTGGAAGCGGTAGTGTTGGGTGGTAGAAATGGGGCAACACCTGGTTCCACTGACTGGAATAAACATTTGAATAGAACTTGTGTCACAAAGCTTTCAACATGTCCTAAAGTGACTGAACCCTGTCTGTCTGTTAGCCAGCTGTCTTAAGCAAGGCTGCATCCTGCATGTGGACATGCAGACATGTCAGCCTTCTTTTGCATCGGCACAGTTGGTGGTTTAGGAACAACAATGAGATAAAAACCAGAGTTCTCTCCGAACAGGAACACATTCTCAATTTCTCACACGACTTTTTTTCAATGTTCGAATGTGTGAAAAGTACACAAACACTACACACCATGCACTGCACTCTACACACTACATACACACCATGCACTGTACACACTACATACACACCATGCACTGTACACACTACATACACACCATGCACTCTACACACTACATACACACCATGCACTGTGCACACTACATACACACCATGCACTCTACACACTACATACACACCATGCACTCTACACACTACATACACACCATGCACTGTGCACACTACATACACACCATGCACTCTACACACTACATACACACCATGCACTCTACACACTACAAACACACCATGCACTCTACACACTACATACACACCATGCACTGTGCACACTACATACACACCATGCACTGTACACACTACATACACACCATGCACTGTACACACTACATACACACCATGCACTGCACTCTACACACTACATACACACCATGCACTGTACACACTACATACACACCATGCACTGCACTCTACACACTACATACACACCATGCACTGTACACACTACATACACACCATGCACTGCACTCTACACACTACATACACACCATGCACTGTGCACACTACATACACACCATGCACTCTACACACTACATACACACCATGCACTGTACACACTACATACACACCATGCACTCTACACACTACAAACACACCATGCACTGTGCACACTACATACACACCATGCACTGTACACACTACATACACACCATGCACTGTGCACACTACATACACACCATGCACTGTACACACTACATACACACCATGCACTCTACACACTACATACACACCATGCACTGTACACACTACATACACACCATGCACTGTACACACTACATACACACCATGCACTGCACTCTACACACTACATACACACCATGCACTGTACACACTACATACACACCATGCACTGTACACACTACATACACACCATGCACTGTACACACTACATACACACCATGCACTGTACACACTACATACACACCATGCACTGTACACACTACATACACACCATGCACTGTACACACTACATACACACCATGCACTGTACACACTACATACACACCATGCACTGTACACACTACATACACACCATGCACTGACTGTACACAGGCAAAGTGGAAGTTCTTGCCTTTATACTGTGCCGACGTATCCGTTATATTGTGCTTCACTGTGTTTTACATTTTTGTAAAGTTAACATGCAAAATCTTTCTCTGTAAGTGTGAAAGTGCTAAATTCATATTGTAGGCTCATATTAAGGCTATAATATCAAATTTTGGCATTTTGAGCCAACTGATGGAGGAAGACAATCCATACAGTAACAATTAACACTGTCACACATATTTCAATTTCAATGTATTTGTTCAATAGGAGACAGTGTACATTAATGAATATTTCAGCAAAATGTAAATGCACGACAATTGCAGTCACAAGACTGATTTACAATGTTAGTCCCCCTGCCAGAAGGTACAGGCCTTGTGTCCTGATAGGGAAAAGGTGACATGGTGCAAATATACATACAGTACATATATACATATATACATAAATACATACATACATATATACATATCATTAAGGCATCACTACCTCTATGCATGAAGTAATGTTCCATGTTAATAACAACACAATCTACAATCCTCTGATAACAGAAGATTGAGTTTGGAGAAATGTCTGTACAGTAACAGAGCTTAGTGCTCTGCCAAACTAAGAAGCCATGTACAAAGACTTTCTTTTTCCATAGTATCATTTAGCATCCAAAGACAGTAAAGAAATGCATGCGGTCCAGATACGTCGGGAGTAAATCCAGCATCAAGGGGGGGGACGGGGGGGACGGATCGATACAAACTCACCGAGCGAGAAAGCCAAGGCCAAAAGTCTGCGTCAGATCATCGAAGACTGACACACTGCTCTGAACTCTACTGCTACTGACTACACGACAGTTACTTCACATTCGCACTCATGCAAAATGTGACTCTAAAAAAGGATGTTAGAGAGATTTAAGAGGAAACTGGTATGTGGTAGCTGACTGAAATAACTAGACATATTTCCTCTTAGCTGATAACCATCAGTGTTAAACGTCACTCTTCAGATGGGGGTCATCCCTATGTTCCCCGGGTCCTATGTTCCCCGGGTCCTATGTTCCCCGGGTCCTATGTTCCCCGGGTCCTATGTTCCCCGGGTCCTATGTTCCCCGCTTTTCCACCCGCAATGCCGACCTTAGGTTTAGGCGTGGGGGTGGGAGAGGTTAGGTTTTGGGTTAGGGTCTGGGGGAGGTTAGGTTTAGGCATGGGGGGAGGTTAGGTTTGGCGTGGGGGCTGGGAGAGGTTAGTGAAAAACGGGGAATATAGAACCCGGGGAACATGGAACCCGGGGAACATAGACATGATCCCTTCAGATGTGTTAGGAATATTGAAATTCTGCAGAAAATCGAAAAAACACCTTTTTCAATGTCAGAATTGAGACTTTGACTATCAATTTCTCCAAAATGATACAGTGAAAATGCTTCATTTGATGACAGTCTATAGGTAGAGGGATATACTGTGCCCAAATATGTCAGCCTTTGTCTGAACTTATGGACCAATGTGATTTTAAAGCCACTTGAATCTCATAAAGAAAGACTATTTCAGGGAATAATGATTTTCCAATGGCGTTCTGTGTCGAGAGCGATTTATTTAGCTCAGTGGTCTAGACTGGAGTCGAATCGTGCTTTTATTTTGAAAAACCAGTCCCGGCAATGCTTGTTTTTCCCCATCTTGTTGATAGCATCAACATGCTAGTACCAAGCGAAACTCCTGCTACGATCGGTCAATAACTGGACTTTTGTGACATATTCAACAACTCATTCCATACACTATGTGTGTTGTAATGTCGATCTAGTGTGGTAAAGTAAATGTGAGAAAGGAAGGATCGCTGAATTGTGACACTCGACTTTTTTGCATCAAAATCCAAGTGGCGGCTGGCTTGACCGTGGTTTCGCAAACGACGGCTCAGTTGACCGCAGTTAAACACTGTGCAGTACAGTGCAGCACACATCAGTTGCACGCTCTGTACCGCACCGGTGTCATGCCGAGTTTTGCATCCCCACCTTCGGGAGCATATTGTAATGATTTATACGGAAACTAACCGTTTAAAAATGATATAATTGTCTGGGTAGACGTGATCTCCAAGCCAGGGGGTCTGTCCTGGCTCATGGAGACCGACTTTGATGCATTCGATCCGTGTGGAGGTGACTTAATGCTTGGGGCTCTCTTCTGGCTCATGGAAGCCGACTTTGGTGCTTAGAATCCGGGTACAGAGAACCTCGAGACCTGGGGATCTCTCCTGGCTTTATGGAGGGGGGTGCACATCTCGGCAGTTTGTACCTGCCGAGATTTGCATCCCTGTTTTTAAGTTAAAACAGCCCCAAAATATGGCGGGGGTGCAAAACTCGGCATGACACCGGAACTATGTTCATTGAATCGTCCCTCGAAGTCTCAAATAAAATTCAAATGCTGCAATAAATAGAAGAAAAGCTAACAGACTTCTCTGCAGAATGATAGGATTAGACGGGGGAAAGCGCGTGTGTAACCAGTAGCACGCACGCGCGAGATTTCCACATCCATAAAAGGACTACAAACCGCGAGGAGCGACGCAACACTGCGTGTACAGAGTGCGTTGCGTCACTGTAGCTGTCAAATCAAGCCTACACATATCGGATAGATATTCAGATATCAGAAGAGCTAGCTTACTGTTTATAAAACATTCAACACCATTTTCCTCACAATGCTGTACCTACATTTTCAGTCCACGGGGTTCTTCCTCTGAGATGTCATGTGTTGCACTTCACCAGATGATCTGTGGTCGGATTGAACTCATACAACTTGGCACAAGATCTGCAAAACAGTTGTTTTTTCTGCTCCACGGTCAGCGAGCATTTTCTTCATTGACTTTTTCCCCCATATGATGGCGCGTGAGGAGTGATGATTGGTTAAGGTTGGGGTAAAATATCAGGGTAAGCCAATCAAAGGCAGAGGAGGGCGGGTCATGCCTCTGGCATCCGGAGGAGGAAATGGCGCTGTTTCACTTGTCTGTGAGCTCGTCTGTCACCCAGTGGATGGGCGGGGTTATTACAAATAGACAAAATGCAGATTCCCCACTTGTTTATTCGTCATGTAGATCATTAATGATGCAATAGATTATAGATACAGTACTCATGCCAAAGTCACGTGAAAGTAGAAACCATGTCACATTTTGGGGAAGGGGGGTTATGGTCTCTCCTGATTCTAAATGTAGCTGAATCGCTTGTTTTGACCAAGTAAAAACATTTCTTATCAGCCCCAACAGTCCAACGTGCTTCAGCAAAGTTTGGAATAAAAGGGTCCTGGTGCTCAACAGTGAACTTTGACCTGGGCACTTCAGACTACCCCAAGTAAGACACAAGCACTTATTCAGTCTGCAGTGCATGTTTATTGCAGGGGGTTGTAACAGTCACAAATGCCTAGATCCAACGTTTTGGGAACATTATTTGTTTGCAATTACATGTTGGTCCACTGTGTGGCGCTCCTTGTTTTTGTATTGGCTTTACGGCAACAACTTATTTTACGTTACTCTCCCTCTCAGTCTGCCTCCATGCAAGACGCACGTCAGACTTCTCTGTGGCAACTTGGTGTGTGCGAACGACTCTGTATTGAGCATCTACATGTGTGTAGAAATAGTGCCGTAGAGACCAGGCATTATTATGGTCTAGAACCAGCAGTGAATAAACAGCCTGTGTGAAATCCCACAACTGCCGTGGCTTTGAGTGAGTCTGTCAGGTTAGCTGGCTATCCAGGAGGCTAATAGAAGTTACACAACACCACCAAACTTGTTACAGGGTGAGTGATGTTTCAACGGGCTATGTCTGTCTTCCTCAGAGTAAAAAAGAAGAAAAAGACTGAGGAAGTGCCCATGTATGTTGTGCTATTTCTTATGAGCATTTGACGAAATGTCTATGGAAAAATGAAGGCGGATGAAATCCCTTGGTGCGGATGGCGAACCCTGAAGAGGGCGTGACATTGGCATAGAGGACACGTCACAAAAGTAACAAGCAGCTAGATTTGTGCCACAGGAAACTTATCTGCAAAAAAAAGATTTTTTTTCCAGCAATGCAACATCACTTGATTTTCCAGGCGACACCGTGACACAGCTGTATTTTCAAAGTTTTAATGTAGCGTGTATGGTTTAGTCAAATGTCTCGCAAAACATTTTCCAAGTGTGAAGCCAACATTGGGTTCAGCCCATCACAGATACCGGTGATGGGCAGCTATTTGATACAGTCACTAAGGATAATGACTGGAAAATGTTAACAAAATGTTAATAAAAACGCTGTGTCAGATATTAGCTCATTCCTTATCTACCGTATACCGCTTCAAAATGTGAAACATGCAGCATGGCTGAATGATCCATTTGTCCCAAAATAGCATTCTTACCACATTTGTGCACATACAGGACACTGAAACAAACAGCTGGGCTTGAGTACAGGACACTGAAACAAACAGCTGGGCTTGAGTACAGGACACTGAAACAAACAGCTGGGCTTGAATACAGAACACTGAAACAAACAGCTGGGCTTGAATACAGGACACTGAAACAAACAGCTGGGCTTGAATACAGGACACTGAAACAAACAGCTGGGCTTGAATACAGGACACTGAAACAAACAGCTGGGCTTGAGTACAGGACACTGAAACAAACAGCTGGGCTTGAATACAGGACACTGAAACAAACAGCTGGGCTTGAATACAGGACACTGAAACAAACAGCTGGGCTTGAGTACAG
>NC_139637.1:9830105-9852605 GCF_964638095.1 Poromitra crassiceps
GTGTGTGTGTGTGTGTGTGTGTGTGTGTGTGCATGTGTGCGTGCGTGTGTGTGTGTGTGCGTGTGTGCGTGTGCGTGTAGTCCTTACCCAAACACTTGACGGCGCCCACTGCGTAGACCGAGGCGGCCCGGGGCTTGTTGGTGACCAGGGCCAGCTCCCCAAAGTACTGCCCTCTGCTACAGCGCGTTATCTCCACCTCCACATTGTCTGCATGGTCAGCCTTCGTCTGGAGGAGGAGAGGAAAGGAGAGGAATAAAGGTCACAAAGCATTGAGCACTTTTCTTTACAGCTCCCAGCAAAAAATGGTGATTGGCACTGTTGGGTTTACGCTAACGCTGTTGGGTTTGCTCTAACGCTGTTGGGTTTACTCTAACGCTGTTGGGTTTACTCCCAACGCTGTTGCTCGGCGGAAACAGGAAACAGTTTTGAAGTCTTAAGGCCAAATTATACTCTACGTTAAAGACGGAGACGGACAGAGCCTTCTGTCCGTACTCTGCGTTCATTTCATTTTCTGTCCTTCATCTGAAAGCTTACGGATACGCAGCAAAACCACACACACACATGCATACATTTGACTCTCTACTGCCCACTGGTGGATGTATTGCTAACATGATACCAAGGTGAAAAAGGCATGGAAGTATGTGGTCAGTGACAATAATAACGTTTGAAACGGACGCGTCTATTTACGTATGAACATGGAGTATAAATGAGCCATTAGAACACGTTTAGACGAGGTTCGACGAGGTTAAGATTAAGAATGCCCAACCCTAACCCACACAATAACATTTTGTTCAACTAAGTGGATAAGTGATAGTTGGAGAAAGGTGAAAGAGTAGAACTGGAGGTGTAATTCAATCCATCTATAAGTGGCTGAGCGTTATGCGGTGAAACAGACACCAGGTACATTAAAACCCTCAAATTAAATGAAGAGTTGTGAAAGAGAGGAAAGGAGGCGGAGTCACTTACTTTACTCTTCATCATAATCTTCACCTCTCCGGATTCTACGATGTAGAAGCAGTCGGCCTTGTCTCCCTGTGGAGGAGAGCAGACAACTTAATACCCCTAACCCTTAACTTAACTTAATACCAGGTCTCCCTGTGGAGGAGAGCAGACAACTTAATACCAGGTCTCCCTGTGGAGGAGAGCAGACAACTTAATACCAGGTCTCCCTGTGGAGGAGAGCAGACAACTTAATACCAGGTCTCCCTGTGGAGGAGAGCAGACAACTTAATACCAGGTCTCCCTGTGGAGGAGAGCAGACAACTTAATACCAGGTCTCCCTGTGGAGGAGAGCAGACAACTTAATACCCCTAACCCTAACCCTTAACTTAACTTAATACCAGGTCTCCCTGTGGAGGAGAGCAGACAACTTAATACCAGGTCTCCCTGTGGAGGAGAGCAGACAACTTAATACCCCTAACCCTAACCCTTAACTTAACTTAACACCAGGTCTCCCTGTGGAGGAGAGCAGACAACTTAATACCAGGTCTCCCTGTGGAGGAGAGCAGACAACTTAATACCCCTAACCCTAACCCTTAACTTAACTTAATACCAGGCCTCCCTGTGGAGGAGAGCAGACAACTTAATAACCCTACAGTAACCCTTAACTTAACTTAATACCAGGTCTCCCTGTGGAGGAGAGCAGACAACATAACCCTAACCCTTAACTTAACTTAATACCAGGTCTCCCTGTGGAGGAGAGCAGACAACTTAATACCCCTAACCCTAACCCTTAACTTAATACCAGGTCTCCCTGTGGAGGAGAGCAGACAACTTAACACGTTGAGTGCCAAGGACGAGATATCTCGGCTTACATGATCCAACCGTTGAGTGCCAAGGACGAGATATCTCGGCTTACATAAACATTTTTTTTTTTTGACGGTGGGATGTGCATCTAACCCTTTTACATCTCTTATATAAGTATTGGACGTGTACAACGTGTACAACCCATTCCACCGACCCACTAAGTGGAGACAAGGAAGGAGGAA
Organism: Poromitra crassiceps; assembly: GCF_964638095.1. Lineage (NCBI taxonomy): Eukaryota > Metazoa > Chordata > Actinopteri > Beryciformes > Melamphaidae > Poromitra > Poromitra crassiceps. Next base: position 9,832,094 of record NC_139637.1, read on the forward strand.
GGCAAGCAAAAAGCAGTGTGACGAAGCCATTCTCATGAAAATGGATTGGCGAAAACGCTTTCGTTTTCGCGCTGATTGCTGACAGTGCGGGATTGCAAATTTGCATAATAGATCATGGATGGAACACACTTTGAAACACGCAGCATAAATATGACCAGAATCGCAAAAGCTTGATCAAAGCTCTCAACCAAAACTCCAAGAAGCGAGCGAGTCCAACCAGACTTCCTCAAAGAGCGGCCGCGCAGACAGGCTCACAGCCGCACAGCAGCAGCAAAGCAGTGAGACTGGTGACAAGCTTGTGGTGCAGCAGGCCATTTTGCCTTGCAAAATAGCACCAAATTGGAAACAGCCATAAAAGGCTTTTAGAATGGGATTTTCAACCCATTCTTTTTTGTTTCTTTTTTGCTCTAATTTAGAGTAATTTAATTTCTATTCAGAAATTTATTTGAGAGGTCGAGAGTATGAGAAAGTGCATTTGCACAGGTAGGAAAGTGCTTGTGACACGGCGCTGCAGCCAAGAAGAACGCCCACGGAGGGAGGAGTTGAGCAGAGGGGAGTTTCCTGCTGTTATGGAGGAAATTACTGTTCAAAACTATTGTTTAGGTCTTACTGATGCCAAAAATGAATGGTTAAAGTGACTGTTCTATCGAATTTCACAAAAAGCCGTTTATCTCTGAATATTTTTTCTGACGCTGAAACCATGCTGTATTCAACTGCTAATGCTTACATAACTACTAACTCTACAAACTAACTCTTTTAGACAGAGAAAGCACACATTCTATTAGTTCTTTTTAGATGATTGGTGTTCACGAAGTCCTAACAGAAAAGAATCCTCGGCTCTTGTAAAATGAGCCTAGAATCCTCATAAAAAAAACTGGCAGAACCTACCTACAGCATTGAAAAAAGGCTGGCAGTCAATGTGTTAATAACCCTAACCCTAACCCTTAACTTAACTTAATACCAGGTCTCCATGTGGAGGAGAGCAGACAACTTAATACCCCTAACCCTAACCCTTAACTTAACTTAATACCAGGTCTCCCTGTGGAGGAGAGCAGACAACTTAATACCCCTGACCCTAACCCTTAACTTAACTTAATACCAGTCAAATGTCTTTTCTGCTCACCACATTGGTCATTTAACAACCACATTTTCTTAGTTCTGTCTCTGCAACTAAATCAATGTGACTAAATCAATGTGACTGGGTTAGGGTTATGACATGATCTACTGGTAAGAGAGCAAAACTCGCTGTTGATCTTTCGCCAGTTCTGGAAGTGAACCTGCTGTCAGTTTCAGCATCAATTATTGTAGACTACAGGAGAGGGGGGGGCACACACCCCCCAATCACCATCAACGGCACAGTGGTGGAAAGGGTGGACAGCTTCAAGTACCTGGGAGTCAACATCCACCAGGACCTGACCTGGGCCGGCCACACCGCCACTGTTGTCAAAAAGGCCCAACAGCGACTACACGGACTCAGGCGCCTGAAGAAATTCGGGCTGAGGAAAGAAATCCTCGGGGACTTCTACAGAGGCACCTGCCAGGTGCCTGCTGACAGGCGGCTTCACCGCCTGGTACGGGAACTGTACCACCATGGACCGCAGGGCGCTACGGAGAGTGAGACGCGCAGCCCAGCACGTAACAGGATGTGAGCTGCCAGAACTGCACGAACTGTACAACCAGCGGTGCCTCAGGAGGTCCCTGAAGATCATCAAAGACACAAACCATCCCCACAACAGCCTGTTCTCCCTGTTACCCTCAGGGAGGAGATACAGGGCTCCAAAAACACGCACAAATCGCTTGAGGAACAGTTTCTTCCCGCAGGCCACGAGACTCCTTAATATGCACAAAATAGTGCAGTAGTCGTACCGTACCGTACTGCAGCTGCTACTATTACGGATGCCTAACGTTTAATTGTAAATTTAAGTGTATGTTTAATAAGGTGCCTAACGTTTAATTGTAAATTTAAGTGTATGTTTAATAAGGTACATGCTATTTGCACATGTATGTATAAAACGTCGAATTTGGAATGTCTGAACACGTCTAACGTATGCACATGACATGTGCACCTATGTGCAATGAATATGCCACTGTCGTATAAGCCACCGACTTGTCTTATTGCTTATTGATGCCTATTTCTTATTGCCTTATTGCTGTCTTATTGCTTATTGATGCCTATTTCTTATTGCCTATTACTCATTGCTTGTTGCCTATTTGTACTATGTCGTAAACGGAGTCCACTGCACAAGAATTTCACACGTGGTACTTGTACCATGGAGTGACAATAAAAATCTTGAATCTTGAATTCAATCCCTAAATAGGGAAACACTTTGTATCAATAGACATGTGCATCTCCCTAATCCCATTAGTCATACAATAATCCCTAGCTAAAATAATTCCTAGCTAAAATAATTCCTAGCTAAAATAATTCCTAGCTAAAATAATCCCTACAATCTCCACAAGACCAGAGATCAACTACAAAGACCTGAGGCATCACCTACTGACGTTTTAACGTGACATGTCATTTTCAGCATGGGTGGTCTCAGAGGGAATCGACACCAACAGTGCAATGCTCAACATTTAAACTACAGTATATATATATATATATATATGTATATATGTATATATATATATATATAGTACACGGGGGAAAGGACTTTTTTCACGTCTTACCTGCATGATGATGCGCTCACCATCTGAGAACTGCTTCATTCCTAATACATCCACTATCTTCATCCTCTCTGATACCTGAAGAGGAAGAGGAGAAGAGATAGAGAGGGGGAGGTGAATGAGTAGCAAGAGAAAGACGACAGAAGAGAGAGGCAGGAAAAGGCAGTGAGAGAGAGAGACAGCAGGCTACAACCACAACGCCCATCTCCTCCCCTCATCTCCTCCTCACCTCCAGTGATTTGAGTAGAGGCACAGACTCAATGAAGCACTCATACATCCTCCTCTTCTTGGCATTGAGCTTCACAACGAGTCTACGGAACGTGGCGCGATCCTGGAGAGTGTGGACGCACGCACGCACGCACACACACACACACACACACACACACACACGGGAGAGAGAAACAAAAAGAGTTTTATGTACATGAAAACACACTGCAGAGAAAAGTGTTGCTCCTAAACAAAGGAAAGCAAATAATTAGTCATCCAGAGTTCAACATTAAGGAGAAACCGGTGATGCACAGAACAGACGTCATCTCTTCACAAATCTAAAAATATCTCTTGAAAGCAAAGAGATGCCTCTTTAGCTTCGGAGTGGGAGAGTACAAAGAGAGAGTAGAGTACAAAGAGAGAGTAGAGTACAAAGAGAGAGAGTAGAGTACAAAGAGAGAGTAGAGTACAAAGAGAGAATAGAGTACAAAGAGAGAGAGTAGAGTACAAAGAGAGAGTAGAGTACAAAGAGAGAGAGTAGAGTACAAAGAGAGAGAGTAGAGTACAAAGAGAGTAGAGTACAAAGAGAGTAGAGTACAAAGAGAGAGTAGAGTACAACGAGAGAGTAGAGTCCAAAGAGAGAGAGTAGAGTACAAAGAGAGAGTAGAGTACAAAGAGAGAGAGTAGAGTACAAAGAGAGTAGAGTACAAAGAGAGAGAGAGTAGAGTACAAAGAGAGAGTAGAGTACAAAGAGAGAGTAGAGTACAAAGAGAGAGAGTAGAGTACAAAGAGAGAGTAGAGTACAAAGAGAGAGTAGAGTACAAAGAGAGAGTAGAGTACAAAGAGAGAGTAGAGTACAAAGAGAGAGAGTAGAGTACAAAGAGAGAGTAGAGTACAAAAAGAGAGAGTAGAGTACAAAGAGAGAGTAGAGTACAAAGAGAGAGAGTAGAGTACAAAGAGAGAGTAGAGTACAAAGAGAGAGTAGAGTACAAAGAGAGAGAGTAGAGTACAAAGAGAGAGTAGAGTACAAAGAGAGAGTAGAGTACAAAAAGAGAGAGTAGAGTACAAAGAGAGAGAGTAGAGTACAAAAAGAGAGAGTAGAGTACAAAGAGAGAGTAGAGTACAAAGAGAGAGAGTAGAGTACAAAGAGAGAGTAGAGTACAAAGAGAGAGAGTAGAGTACAAAGAGAGAGTAGAGTACAAAGAGAGAGTAGAGTACAAAGAGAGAGTAGAGTACAAAAAGAGAGAGTAGAGTACAAAGAGAGAGAGTAGAGTACAAAGAGAGAGTAGAGTACAAAGAGAGAGAGTAGAGTACAAAGAGAGAGTAGAGTACAAAGACAGAGAGTAGAGTACAAAGAGAGAGTAGAGTACAAAGAGAGAGTAGAGTACAAAGAGAGAGTAGAGTACAAAGAGAGAGTAGAGTACAAAGAGAGAGTAGAGTACAAAGAGAGAGAGTAGAGTACAAAGAGAGAGTAGAGTACAAAGAGAGAGAGTAGAGTACAAAGAGAGAGAGTAGAGTACAAAGAGAGAGAGTAGAGTACAAAGAGAGAGAGTAGAGTACAAAGAGAGAGAGTAGAGTACAGAGAGTAGAGTACAAAGAGAGAGTAGAGTACAAAAAGAGAGAGTAGAGTACAAAGAGAGAGAGTAGAGTACAAAAAGAGAGAGTAGAGTACAAAAAGAGAGAGTAGAGTACAAAGAGAGAGAGTAGAGTACAAAGAGAGAGAGTAGAGTACAAAGAGAGAGAGTAGAGTACAAAGAGAGAGAGTAGAGTACAAAAAGAGAGTAGAGTACAAAGAGAGAGAGTAGAGTACAAAAAGAGAGAGTAGAGTACAAAGAGAGAGAGTAGAGTACAAAGAGAGAGAGTAGAGTACAAAGAGAGAGAGTAGAGTACAAAAAGAGAGTAGAGTACAAAGAGAGAGAGTAGAGTACAAAAAGAGAGAGTAGAGTACAAAGAGAGAGAGTAGAGTACAAAGAGTGAGAGTAGAGTACAAAGAGAGAGTAGAGTACAAAGAGAGAGTAGAGTACAAAGCAGCAAGAGGCATGTTATTTTATAAAGCACTGAGGACACATCATCCACACTGTTATTTAAGGCATATAACACAACTAATGCTGCTCACTCAGAGTGACTTACAACATTACACTTAAACTAATGCTGCTCACTCAGAGTGACTTACAACATTACACTTAAACTAATGCTGCTCACTCAGAGTGACTTACAACATTGCACTTAAACTAATGCTGCTCACTCAGAGTGACTTACAACATTACACTTAAACTAATGCTGCTCACTCAGAGTGACTTACAACATTACACTTAAACTAATGCTGCTCACTCAGAGTGACTTACAACATTACACTTAAACTAATGCTGCTCACTCAGAGTGACTTACAACATTACACTTAAACTAATGCTGCTCACTCAGAGTGACTTACAACATTACACTTAAACTAATGCTGCTCACTCAGAGTGACTTACAACATTACACTTAAACTAATGCTGCTCACTCAGAGTGACTTACAACATTGCACTTAAACTAATGCTGCTCACTCAGAGTGACTTACAACATTACACTTAGTTTCCAAATCAACACATCGTTCAAATCAAATCAAATCAACACATCATTCACTCATTCCACCTCCTGTAGCACACCAAGGCAGCTTCATTCATGCTGTGTGATCGGCACTGTTCTTCCCCTGCACGGCCACAGGGGGGCGCTGCTGCAGAGTGAGTGATCTTCATTCATGGCCTGGAGACCCCCATTCTTATTATTAGGCCCCAGCAAACTGAATGAATATACAGAAGTGGATGATGGAGACAGCACAGCAAATCTCACTCACAATTCAAACTAAGAGAAATCTAATCTTGACTTAACTATTCACCATCTGAACAGTTGTACTTTTTCAAAGGATGGATAGGTGAAGTTGACAAAATGAAAATGGTTGTACAGGCTGGATCCATTATGTTTTGGAAGAAATTAATGATAAACTAGATAAACTATGGGTAATTATTAAATTTCCAAAACAGTCATGATTACCAGAATATAGCACATATATCAGTATATTCTAATTTCCATCTGGTTTTGCTATCACTCAGTGTTACCGGAGATAGTTTACGTGTGTGTGTGTGTGTGTGTGTGTGTGTGTGTGTGTGTGTGTGTGTGTGCGCGCGGGCGTGTTCTCACCAGTCCCCATAGCGACCCCTCCTGGGTGGCGATGATGGTAGCGGCGCGCGGCGTGTTGTACATGAGTGCCAGCTCCCCGAAGCTGCCCTTATTGTCATACTGACCCACGCATACTCCTTTCACCACTATGTCAAACACACCTCTGGGGGGGGGAGAGAGAGAGAGAGAGAGAGAGAGGGAGAGAGGGGAGGGGGGGCAGTGAAGGAGGAGAGAATGGGGAATGAAAGTAGAGAAAAGAGTTAAATCCAAAAACACAACAAAATAACATAAATAAAGGTGGGATGACTTCTCTGTGATTTATTTTCTATCACCTGGAACATCCGTCAAAAGGTGATCAGTGATGCGTTTTGGCCTGTTGACTCGATTAAATAACCATCCAATTACAGTTTATCTGTAGCCTCCGGATACGACCTTGTGTTGGCTTGGCAGACTGAGTGAGAAAATGTGTGTGTGTGTGTGTGTGTGCGCGTGCTTGTTTGTATGTCTGCGATTGTGTGAATATTTCTAGATAAGTGGATATTTTGCCATTATTTGCCATATTCATATGCTTACATAAGTGAATGTGAGAATGAGTATCATATGTATTGTCAATAAGGAGTCAGGTCATCTGCTCAGCAGGATTAGCAGGATTATCCAGTCATTGTGTAAAGTTTACTAGCTTGTCCTCTGATTGGCTGTGTGGCCGGGCTAAACCCTTGTTGCTGGTGGAGTTGTCCTCTGATTGGCTGTGTGGCCGGGCTAAACCCTTGTTACTGGTGGACTTGTCCTCTGATTGGCTGTGTGGCCGGGCTAAACCCTTGCTACTGGTGGACTTGTCCTCTGATTGGCTGTGTGGCCGGGCTAAACCCTTGTTACTGGTGGACTTGTCCTCTGATTGGCTGTGTGGCCGGGCTAAACCCTTGTTGCTGGTGGAGTATTGATTTAGTTTGACTGGATTACCATGAGTGATGATGAGGACGATGATGTTGTCGGCTGACTGGACACAGCCAAGCGACATAATCCACACACGCTGTGCAAAACAGCAGCGCTGCTCGTGCTCTTTCTGTGAAACGCACTGAGCAGGTGGACCCAGGTGAGAGCTGTGATTCCTTCACAGATCATAAATCCATTTAGACACATGTAGAAGAAGGGGGCGGGGGGACATTTTGACACCTTGAGGTGTAAGGGTTAGGGCTCGAGATCAGTGGAATCATATTGTGATGAATAGTCATTATTTAATGTGATTTTGCATGCATCATTCCTAGTTGTGATATGCATCAATATATTAAAGAAAAAAAATATTGATTTCAACCACATCGCCCAGCCCTAATTGCAAATCAACTATGAGGAAAGTGATCTTAATGTGCTGTACTGTACAGTAAGTCAGGGGGGAAATGATCGGCAGCCAAAATTGCTTGACTTGATTGAACTTGACCTAGTTGGCTGGTAAAGAGAGAAAGTGGTTATTGAGACCAAGCAGCCGCTGGACAAAATAATGTTCCACTAGTCTGAGTCTGGACTGAGTGGATGCGTGTGTGTGTGTGTGTGTGTGTGTGTGTGTGTGTGTGTGTACTGTATGTGCTTTATATATATATATATATATATATATATATATATATACCGTTATATATATATATATATATCAGGGTTTTTTTTCCAGTGAGGCAAGGGAGGATGGTCCTCCTCTATTTTCTAGAAGAGATGGGAGATTTTATATAATATATATTTTTTTTAATAAAATATAAATCAAATGTGTTTTTTTCTGAATAAAAATCATGTTATTCATTACACTACGGCAAGCTAACAACAACACTATGGCAAGCTAACAAGAATGTAGAGCAGATGCATCGATTTGGTTCACAAGTAGCCTACAGAGTTTGGATGGGACTCTATGAACAGTGTGTGTACTATGCAAATGCAAGTTACAGGAAGGGAACTGGAAAGGGATGGACCCCCCCCCCCCCCCCACGGTTTGTTTCCCGCACCTCTGTGTGAGTCCATGCTAAAACTCCACCCTGCCGGTGACATTAGCCACCTCCTCCACCTCTTTCCAGGCCGGGGAAAAGCCTGGGACAGGTTAGGTCTCACCAGGCACGCTGCTCTCAAAGGTCAGAGCATGTCTGGAGTACAGGGCTTACAAAGAGTGTATGCAGATGAAGAGATAACACTCTATACGTGGAGCAGAATGTGGCTGAGCAGAATGAACAAATACTGCTGCTAAGTCTGTTTACTTTGTGCTAAAAGACATCTGCAAATCTTGTTTACGTGAAAAAATAATGTGGGCTGATAATGTAATGCAACTGAGTAACAGCAACTGGTAGCTTGATTGCAAAACTAATTTCCAGGCAAAAACCATCAGCTTTTACTTCAAAAATCGTCAATTTTAAAATGATCCTGCCACCTATCACTAACATGTAAAGGCCAGTGTAAACAGTACAGTCCAGGGGGGCAGTATGATATGGCTACACATATCATATGGGTATGGGCGCATGCCTCTACAGGACTGGATCAGCTGTTTGGACCTGGGTCACATAGCATGCCTCTACAGCACTGGATCAGCTGTTTGGACCTGGGTCACATAGCATGCCTCTACAGCACTGGATCAGCTGTTTGGACCTGGGTCACATAGCATGCCTCTACAGCACTGGATCAGCTGTTTGGACCTGGGTCACATAGCATGCCTCTACAGCACTGGATCAGCTGTTTGGACCTGGGTCACATAGCATGCCTCTACAGCACTGGATCAGCTGTTTGGACCTGGGTCACATAACATGCCTCTACAGCACTGGATCAGCTGTTTGGACCTGGGTCACATAGCATGCCTCTACAGCACTGGATCAGCTGTTTGGACCTGGGTCACATAGCATGCCTCTACAGCACTGGATCAGCTGTTTGGACCTGGGTCACATAGCATGCCTCTACAGCACTGGATCAGCTGTTTGGACCTGGGTCACATAGCATGCCTCTACAGCACTGGATCAGCTGTTTGGACCTGGGTCACATAGCATGCCTCTACAGCACTGGATCAGCTGTTTGGACCTGGGTCACATAACATGCCTCTACAGCACTGGATCAGCTGTTTGGACCTGGGTCACATAGCATGCCTCTACAGCACTGGATCAGCTGTTTGGACCTGGGTCACATAACGCCTCTACAGCACTGGATCAGCTGTTTGGACCTGGGTCACATAACATGCCTCTACAGCACTGGATCAGCTGTTTGGACCTGGGTCACATAGCATGCCTCTACAGCACTGGATCAGCTGTTTGGACCTGGGTCACATAGCATGCCTCTACAGCACTGGATCAGCTGTTTGGACCTGGGTCACATAACATGCCTCTACAGCACTGGATCAGCTGTTTGGACCTGGGTCACATAGCATGCATCTACAGCACTGGATCAGCTGTTTGGACCTGGGTCACATAGCATGCCTCTACAGCACTGGATCAGCTGTTTGGACCTGGGTCACATAACGCCTCTACAGCACTGGATCAGCTGTTTGGACCTGGGTCACATAACATGCCTCTACAGCACTGGATCAGCTGTTTGGACCTGGGTCACATAACATGCCTCTACAGCACTGGATCAGCTGTTTGGACCTGGGTCACATAGCATGCCTCTACAGCACTGGATCAGCTGTTTGGACCTGGGTCACATAACATGCCTCTACAGCACTGGATCAGCTGTTTGGACCTGGGTCACATAGCATGCCTCTACAGCACTGGATCAGCTGTTTGGACCTGGGTCACATAACATGCCTCTACAGCACTGGATCAGCTGTTTGGACCTGGGTCACATAGCATGCCTCTACAGCACTGGATCAGCTGTTTGGACCTGGGTCACATAACATGCCTCTACAGCACTGGATCAGCTGTTTGGACCTGGGTCACATAACGCCTCTACAGCACTGGATCAGCTGTTTGGACCTGGGTCACATAACATGCCTCTACAGCACTGGATCAGCTGTTTGGACCTGGGTCACCTAACATGCCTCTACAGCACTGGATCAGCTGTTTGGACCTGGGTCACATAACATGCCTCTACAGCACTGGATCAGCTGTTTGGACCTGGGTCACATAGCATGCCTCTACAGCACTGGATCAGCTTGTTTACACTGTCTCATAATTCAGACTGTGACGCCCTGTGACCATCTGAACCTTTTCTGCACTCTTACTTTTGTCCAACATGCTGAACTCCACCCACTTTGGCACCTAAGCCAGTTAAAATAAACGATTTAACTACTTGCAAATGCAAAGTGACCTGCGCTTCAATGACCCAAAGTACACACGTATAGGCAGAGTGCTGCGTCTCCTACCTCTCTATGACATAGAAGTTGTCCCCGTCGTCCCCCTGGTCGATGACGTGCTCCTGGGGTTGAACCCGCAACTCAAACATGGCATCCAGCACCTCCGAGAACTGCTCCTGCACACCGGGAGGGAGGGAGAACAAGACAAGCGAATGAGGAGGAGAAAGAATGGAAGATATGTATGTTTATATGTGGACAGATGTTTAGAATTGATATGTTTTAAACTGTTCCTGTGAGAGAGAAGTTGAAATTTATGATCCCAGTGGGAAAATCCGATTAGAGAGAACATGAGAGGAATATTTTTTTATTTCATAATATGATATTGTCTGACGTTGAGATTGGGGAAAACAATGTCCAGAGGATGTGAGTCGGTCATATTGCCTTATATGTATCATTGTCGTTCATAGTGGGAACAGAAATAGGTTTTAAAAAGATCAAATCAAGTTTTAGGGCAGGTTCACACCAGAAAGTCCGGGTCCTTGGTTCGGGCCAGAGAAGAGGATGAAACATTGTTTCGTTTTTCCGCTGGTTCGGTTTGCGTCTACAAGGCCAAAATCCACTAGTCCTGCCCACACCAACCAAAGTCACGTGGGCAGAAATCTCCTTCTGTTATTGGCCATACTGACTTCCTCCCGACAGTTTACGTTGAGGCCATCGGCCATTGTTGATGACGTGTCACTATGCGACACCCAGTTACTCCATGTCAGAAAATGAAGATGGACGCACGTCGTTTGACCAGTCAATTTATGTCTGTTTATTTAGACAATTATATGTCAATAGAACAGTAAACATTACAGACTCCACGTTTGTCCCCTGCCAATAGTCATTTTTGTCTGTTTGTGATGTCGCTGGTAACGAGACGAGATAAGCTAGCTAACTGCTACAGCTAGCAAGCAGCTTCTTAATAACCAAAAAAATCAACACAAAAAATCACGTGCTTCCTCTGACTAATCCAGAAATGGGCCGCTCCAGAGTTCGCTTGAGAGCGGACCGAGACCACCTCTCACAGGCGAACCAGAGCGCGGTTTTTTAGTCCGCACCAGAGTTTGAGTAGGAGCGTTCACACCGACCCTATGGACCGTACTAAAGGGGAAAGATCCGATAGACCGGACTAAACAAGGCTGGTGTGAACCCGCCCTTAGAGCATCTGGTCAGCCAAGCCAAGGTTTTTGGACTTTGGAAACGGGCTAGACAAGTCTCTATATGTCCAAATATAGCACGGCTCCGGCAAAAACAACAGACAGACACATAAACAGTCTGCTATATAGTATATATAGTATATATATATAGCTATATAGGCTACTGTGCCACCAGGTTTCTGCCCAGAAAGACAAGCAAGTGAACCCATGTACCATAGGAATTGGATCAGTGCATTCCCCCATGTGCAAAGAAGTTTGCAGAAGTATTTCCATCTTTTGATCAAATGTTTTTCATGGAGCATCTGATCCAACAGTGTGATTTGTGTAGATTTTGTGAGGTGGAAGAGGAGAGTGATTTACATTTATTTTGGTCTTGAAGTTGCATTATTTTGGATTCAAATTGAAGAATGGATTTCTGTTTACAGCACACATTGTCATAGCTGTCCTCTAAATATAATGTTTGGGGATTTAAGCGATGATGAAGAAGGAAAAGACCTGAATAATATTGTAACTATGATGGCGAAAACATATCTATTTATATTTATTTATATATATTTAAAGCTACGAAAAGACATCAATTAGATCAATTAGAACGTATGAAAACGTTTCTGAAATTTCAGTGCATTCTTGAAAAGGATATTAATAGAAATAAAAATGGAATTCAATGTATGAACGTGGGTGGGAAACTTTGAATGGGGGTCAGGGTTGGAGTTAGATGAACATAGGCTGAGGGAATGTTTGATCTCTTTTTTGTTGTTTCTTTGCTTCTGGCTTCTATTTTTTGTTTACTTCAGAGTGTGTGTGTGTGTGTGTGTGTGTGTGTGTGTGTGTGTGTGTGTGCGTGCGTGCGTGTGTGCGTGCGCGTGTGTGTGATTTACCTGATCTAGCGTTTTGAAGAGTAGGATGTCTCGGCAAGCCTCCTGCAGGCGGCAGCGCTGTTCATCTGTTTTGGGGTGAACCACTCTGGGCTCCAGGTCGTCCTCCTCCTCGTCTGGGTTGAACGCCTCCGCACACACTGGAGGGAAGACGTGTCAAAACCTTCTTACACTCGGGTTCGGATTGCAATCGGGCAATCATTTGGATTTGATGTTCTCCCCATCCTTTTTACATGACTTTGTTGTGTTTTACTGCAGTTTTAGTTCACACCATTTGGCCAGTACGTTGGCAGTAGCAGAGCAGTTTATCTGTGCAACATATGACATAGGGAAACATTGCCTTAATCAAAAAACTAAAATACCTTCACTAAAAGGCACAAAAAGAGAATGAACACATTGGTCTGGGGTCCTGCACAGTCAATGGACTGCACCCTATGCACCGCACTCCCATGACTATGCAACACTTTTGTAACAGGCTCCATTTTGTTGGGACTTCCACAGAATAAGCAGTCAGCTCGGCTAAGTTCATATTTCCGAGCCGGGCAGCAGGTCCTTAAAGGCAGCACAGCACTGTGATGCAGTCAGACCACTGTGCTTCTTCAAACTTGCCTTTCCAGTCCCACCATTTTGTCTGTGCCCAGGTCCCTCTCCTCTCATGTGAGAAAGCCTTCAGTCCAGATCAGGAGCTAGACACCAGGTCCCTCTCCTCTCATGTGAGAAAGCCTTCAGTCCAGATCAGGAGCTAGACACCAGGTCCCTCTCCTCTCATGTGAGAAAGCCTTCAGTCCAGATCAGGAGCTAGACACCAGGTCCCTCTCCTCTCATGTGAGAAAGCCTTCAGTCCAGATCAGGAGCTAGACACCAGGTCCCTCTCCTCTCCTGTGAGAACGCCTTCAGTCCAGATCAGGAGCTAGACACCAGGTCCCTCTCCTCTCATGTGAGAAAGCCTTCAGTCCAGATCAGGAGCTAGACACCAGGTCCCTCTCCTCATGTGAGAAAGCCTTCAGTCCAGATCAGGAGCTAGACATCAGGTCCCTCTCCTATCATGTGAGAAAGCCTTCAGTCCAGATCAGGAGCTAGACACCAGGTCCCTCTCCTCTCATGTGAGAAAGCCTTCAGTCCAGATCAGGAGCTAGACACCAGGTCCCTCTCCTCTCATGTGAGAAAGCCTTCAGTCCAGATCAGGAGCTAGACACCAGGTCCCTCTCCTCTCATGTGAGAAAGCCTTCAGTCCAGATCAGGAGCTAGACACCAGGTCCCTCTCCTCATGTGAGAAAGCCTTCAGTCCAGATCAGGAGCTAGACATCAGGTCCCTCTCCTATCATGTGAGAAAGCCTTCAGTCCAGATCAGGAGCTAGACACCAGGTCCCTCTCCTCTCATGTGAGAAAGCCTTCAGTCCAGATCAGGAGCTAGACACCAGGTCCCTCTCCTCTCATGTGAGAAAGCCTTCAGTCCAGATCAGGAGCTAGACACCAGGTCCCTCTCCTCTCATGTGAAAACGCCTTCAGTGCAGATCAGGAGCTAGACACCAGGTCCCTCTCCTCTCATGTGAAAACGCCTTCAGTCCAGATCAGGAGCTAGACACCAGGTCCCTCTCCTCCCATGTGAGAAAGCCTTCAGTCCAGATCAGGAGCTAGACACCAGGTCCCTCTCCTCCCATGTGAGAAAGCCTTCAGTCCAGATCAGGAGCTAGACACCAGGTCCCTCTCCTCTCATGTGAGAAAGCCTTCAGTCCAGATCAGGAGCTAGACACCAGGTCCCTCTCCTCTCATGTGAGAAAGCCTTCAGTCCAGATCAGGAGCTAGACACCAGGTCCCTCTCCTATCATGTGAAAAAGCCTTCAGTCCAGATCAGGAGCTAGACACCAGGTCCCTCTCCTCTCATGTGAGAAAGCCTTCAGTCCAGATCAGGAGCTGGACACCAGGTCCCTCTCCTCTCATGTGAGAAAGCCTTCAGTCCAGATCAGGAGCTAGACACCAGGTCCCTCTCCTCTCATGTGAAAACGCCTTCAGTCCAGATTAGGAGCTAGACACCAGGTCCCTCTCCTCTCATGTGAAAACGCCTTCAGTCCAGATCAGGAGCTAGACACCAGGTCCCTCTCCTCTCATGTGAGAAAGCCTTCAGTCCAGATCAGGAGCTCGACACATGTTTGTGAGCTTAGCACACCACAGCAGCTGGATAACACTTCAAGTAAGTCTCTTTACCTAACGCCTAAAACCAGTTTCAAAACAATTGTAAACAGGACCTGGACCACAATAGAAACTGTCAAATTGAAATATTTAAACAATCGCACGATGTAAATGTTGACACTAGATTAATAAGCCCCGGCCACTCAGTTGGCATTGCCCTCATTTCAATGTGCTATAGTCACCTACTTTGTTGGCCAATTTCACTATTAGGGTTCACTATTAACCCACAAGAGATGATGTCACATACCAGTGTAGTGTACCAGTGTACACTATGCAGTGTTCAGTGTAGTGTACCAGTGTACACTATGCAGTGTTCAGTGTAGTGTACCAGTGTACACTATACAGTGTTCAGTGTAGTGTACCAGTGTACACTATACAGTGTTCAGTGTAGTGTACCAGTGTACACTATACAGTGTTCAGTGTAGTGTACCAGTGTACACTATGCAGTGTTCAGTGTAGTGTACCAGTGTACACTATGCAGTGTTCAGTGTAGTGTACCAGTGTACACTATACAGTGTTCAGTGTAGTGTACCAGTGTACACTATGCAGTGTTCAGTGTAGTGTACCAGTGTACACTATACAGTGTTCAGTGTAGTGTACCAGTGTACACTATGCAGTGTTCAGTGTAGTGTACCAGTGTACACTATACAGTGTTCAGTGTAGTGTACCAGTGTACACTATACAGTGTTCAGTGTAGTGTACCAGTGTACACTACACAGTGTTCAGTGTAGTGTACCAGTGTACACTATACAGTGTTCAGTGTAGTGTACCAGTGTACACTATGCAGTGTTCAGTGTAGTGTACCAGTGTACACTATACAGTGTTCAGTGTAGTGTACCAGTGTACACTATGCAGTGTTCAGTGTAGTGTACCAGTGTACACTACACAGTGTTCAGTGTAGTGTACCAGTGTACACTATGCAGTGTTCAGTGTAGTGTACCAGTGTACACTATGCAGTGTTCAGTGTAGTGTACCAGTGTACACTATACAGTGTTCAGTGTAGTGTACCAGTGTACACTATGCAGTGTTCAGTGTAGTGTACCAGTGTACACTATGCAGTGTTCAGTGTAGTGTACCAGTGTACACTACACATTGTTCAGTGTAGTGTACCAGTGTACACTATGCAGTGTTCAGTGTAGTGTACCAGTGTACACTACACAGTGTTCAGTGTAGTGTACCAGTGTACACTATGCAGTGTTCTGTGTAGTGTACCAGTGTACACTACACAGTGTTCAGTGTAGTGTACCAGTGTACACTATGCAGTGTTCAGTGTAGTGTACCAGTGTACACTATGCAGTGTTCAGTGTAGTGTACCAGTGTACACTACGCAGTGTTCAGTGTAGTGTACCAGTGTACACTACACAGTGTTCAGTGTAGTGTACCAGTGTACACTATGCAGTGTTCAGTGTAGTGTACCAGTGTACACTACACAGTGTTCAGTGTAGTGTACCAGTGTACACTATGCAGTGTTCAGTGTAGTGTACCAGTGTACACTATGCAGTGTTCAGTGTAGTGTACCAGTGTACACTACGCAGTGTTCAGTGTAGTGTACCAGTGTACACTACACAGTGTTCAGTGTAGTGTACCAGTGTACACTATGCAGTGTTCAGTGTAGTGTACCAGTGTACACTATACAGTGTTCAGTGTAGTGTACCAGTGTACACTACACAGTGTTCAGTGTAGTGTACCAGTGTACACTATGCAGTGTTGTGTAGTGTACACTACAGTGTTCAGTGTAGTGTACCAGTATACACTATGCAGTGTTCAGTGTAGTGTACCAGTGTACACTACACAGTGTTCAGTGTAGTGTACCAGTGTACACTATGCAGTGTTCAGTGTAGTGTACCAGTGTACACTACGCAGTGTTCAGTGTAGTGTACCAGTGTACACTACACAGTGTTCAGTGTAGTGTACCAGTGTACACTATGCAGTGTTCAGTGTAGTGTACCAGTGTACACTATGCAGTGTTCAGTGTAGTGTACCAGTGTACACTATGCAGTGTTCAGTGTAGTGTACCAGTGTACACTATACAGTGTTCAGTGTAGTGTACCAGTGTACACTATGCAGGGTTCAGTGTAGTGTACCAGTGTACACTACACAGTGTTCAGTGTAGTGTACCAGTGTATACTATACAGTGTTCAGTGTAGTGTACCAGTGTACACTATGCAGTGTTCAGTGTAGTGTACCAGTGTACACTATACAGTGTTCAGTGTAGTGTACCAGTGTACACTACACAGTGTTCAGTGTAGTGTACACTGGTACACTACACAGTGTTCAGTGTAGTGTACCAGTGTACACTACACAGTGTTCAGTGTAGTGTACCAGTGTACACTACACAGTGTTCAGTGTAGTGTACACTGGTACACTACACAGTGTTCAGTGTAGTGTACCACTGTACACTATACAGTGTTCAGTGTAGTGTACCAGTGTACACTACACAGTGTTCAGTGTAGTGTACCAGTGTACACTACACAGTGTTCAGTGTAGTGTACCAGTGTACACTATACAGTGTTCAGTGTAGTGTACCAGTGTACACTATGCAGTGTTCAGTGTAGTGTACCAGTGTACACTATACAGTGTTCAGTGTAGTGTACCAGTGTACACTATGCAGTGTTCAGTGTAGTGTACCAGTGTACACTATACAGTGTTCAGTGTAGTGTACCAGTGTACACTATGCAGGTTCAGTGTAGTGTACCAGTGTACACTATGCAGTGTTCAGTGTAATGTACCAGTGTACACTATACAGTGTTCAGTGTAGTGTACCAGTGTACACTATGCAGTGTTCAGTGTAGTGTACCAGTGTACACTATGCAGTGTTCAGTGTAGTGTACCAGTGTACACTATGCAGTGTTCAGTGTAGTGTACCAGTGTACACTATGCAGTGTTCAGTGTAGTGTACCAGTGTACACTATGCAGTGTTCAGTGTAGTGTACCAGTGTACACTATGCAGTGTTCAGTGTAATGTACCAGTGTACACTATACAGTGTTCAGTGTAGTGTACCAGTGTACACTATGCAGTGTTCAGTGTAGTGTACCAGTGTACACTATGCAGTGTTCAGTGTAGTGTACCAGTGTACACTATGCAGTGTTCAGTGTAGTGTACCAGTGTACACTATGCAGTGTTCAGTGTAGTGTACCAGTGTACACTATGCAGTGTTCAGTGTAGTGTACCAGTGTACACTATGCAGGTTCAGTGTAGTGTACCAGTGTACACTATGCAGTGTTCAGTGTAATGTACCAGTGTACACTATACAGTGTTCAGTGTAGTGTACCAGTGTACACTATGCAGTGTTCAGTGTAGTGTACCAGTGTACACTATGCAGTGTTCAGTGTAATGTACCAGTGTACACTATACAGTGTTCAGTGTAGTGTACCAGTGTACAGTATGCAGTGTTCAGTGTAGTGTACCAGTGTACACTATGCAGTGTTCAGTGTAGTGTACCAGTGTACACTACACTGAACACTGTGTTCAAACTCAAGACAAGAGACAATGACCCGCTGACTAGGAATGGGCATCGAATTTCGAATTTTCGTATAATCATTATTATCAAGGTCGACTTTTATTATTGAAAGTCGAAATTCTTTTTTTTTTTTTTTTTTAGTGTTTGTGAAATGTTGCATTGTCTCCCTTGATTCTAAGTATAGTCGAATCGCTTGGTTTGAGCAAGTAAAACAATTTTTATAAGCAACCTCTCCCTCTTCATGGGATTTCATCCGCCATTCATTTTTCCATAAACCTTGCTTAAAATGCTTATAAAAATTGTTTTACTTGCTCAAACCAAGCGATTCGACTATGCTTAGAATCAGGGGAGACAATACAACATTTCACTCACAAAAAAAATAATAATAATAATAATAATATTTTATTTTACTTTTTTTTTTTTTTTTTTCGAATTTCGATTAAAAGTCGACTTTGGCCAGCGAATTTCGAATAGTGTTTTTGCTAGAAATGCCCATCCCTACCGCTGACGCTGAAAACCTGTGTAGGCCTACTTTTCCCCCCACACAGAAATTTGATCAGGAATCGATAAAGACTCGGACCGATAAGCAGAATGGATAATATTGGCATCAATAAAATCGTATCAATTTCCCATCCCTAAACACTTTTTAGTACACTAGGAAACTTAAGGTTACAACTCAATAAGGAGCCGCACACACCTCAACATGCTATCGCTGCAGTGACGTCTATGAAAACTTTTACAACTCAACATTACAACTTCATAAGGAAGCGTTTGCATTGGACGACACTGCGATAGGGTTAGGGTTACAGCTGCTAGGAGAGATAGGAGGACAGTGGTAAAGATTAACATCAGCGCTGCCACACCCAGAGAGGCTCTGTGACGTCTGACTACATTCAATTAGCCGTGTGTAAACAGGGTGCACGGGTCGAGTACGACGGAGCGTGAGAAAACAGGAGCAGAGTACACACACAGACACACACACACACACACACACACACACAGACACACACACACACACACACACACACAGACACAGACACACACACAGACACACACACACACACACACACACACAGACACACACAGACACAGACACACACACAGACACACACACACAGAAAACTCAGACACACACGCCCCACAAAACACAGTGCTGCACTGCTTACACAGGGCTTTACATGCATGACATACACCAAGACACACGCTATCAAAACCCTGCTGGAACAATGTTTGACATCAGTATTGGGGTTTCCATCCACCTCTGGATATTCGCATTTACCCAAAATGCGAACATAAACTTGAATGGAAACACCAGAAATTCGAATAAAGGTTGAAATATCGCATACACGTTTTTACGCTTGGAGGGGGTGGATTTATCAGCGTATATCGACAGTAGGAAGATGCACACTTTTGCAATGGAAACAGATTTTGCGAATTAACGATGACGTACCGGATGTGACTTCACTTCCGCTTTATGCTACTCCGGGGGAAAATGGCGGCGATTAGTGCCAGGCAGTCTGAATGAAATTGAATGTAACGTTCCCAATTCTATGTATTAAATTCTAAAAAACGACCCTCAACATTTGGGAAGGCTAAGCCACACAACTAGTTCGTTATAATCGAACGTCATGCTTCGAAGGCGACTTTACGACGATGAGGATGGTGAGGACTCAATCACAGCAGGTCTCCGCTGATATGACTACAGGTACGTTACGCCTCCTCCTGACGAGAAGCGCCACCTACTAGGGATGGGCATTTCTAGCAAAAACACTATTCGAAATTCGCTGGCCAAATTCGAATTTAATTCGAAATTCGAAAATAAAATAAAAAATGTAAAAAAAAATTTTTTTTTTTTTTTTTTGTGTGAGTGAAATGTTGCATTGTCTCCCCTGATTCTAAGTCTACGGCTTTATTAATTAATATAAAAAGCTTCTGCTGTGGATTTTTAGCTCAAACAAGCATTGCACCACTGAAGTAAAGAACATGTTACATGACATTGACATTTTCAAAAATAAAAAACAGTTTTGACAATCATGAGTGGTTCATTAAATATTTAGTAGGCTCAGGTCTGAGTGCCAAAGGGGTGCCAAAGTCACCCCCTCTCCCTCTTCATGGGATTTCATCCGCCATTCATTTTTCCATAAACCTTGCTTAAAATGCTTATAAAAATTGTTTTACTTGCTCAAACCAAGCGATTTGACTATACTTAGAATCAGGGGAGACAATGCAACATTTCACTAAAAAAAAAAAAAAAGAAAAAAAAAAAAAAAAAAAAAAAGAAAAAAAAAAAAAAAAAAAAAATTCGAATTTCAATAATAAAAGTCGACCTTGATAATAACAACGATTATTCGAAAATTCGAAATTCGATGCCCATCCCTACCACCTACTGCCCAACCTGCCGACTCCCAAAACTCGCTAAACAAAACTGAATGGAAACGTGCATAAATTCGCATTTTATTTTGCGGATTTTCACAAAATTTGCTTGAATTATGCGATACATTTGGATGG
>NC_139637.1:9860105-9867605 GCF_964638095.1 Poromitra crassiceps
TTATTATTATTATTATATTATCATACTTGGAAACCGTTTTATAAAAGCAATATAGCACTCGAGCAGCGTGTGTTGTGGAATATATCCTGCTGATAAACTGTTATCCCACTCGGCCTGCGGCCTCGTGGGATAACAGTTTATCAGCAGGATATATTCACCACAACACACTTGCTCTCGTGATATATTGCTTAAATATATCACTAGGCCTCTGTTTGGTATTCCAGTCAGACGGCGAGCGATGGATCCATATATAGTACAAACTTGTGTTTCATCCGTTTCCAGCTGGCTGCTCACCTGAGGCTCCCTGCTCACCTGAGGCTCCCGGCTCACCTGAGGCTCCCGGCTCACCTGAGGCTCTCGGCTTTAACACACCGAGTATTTTTGACGCTTTCTTCCCATTGCTTTGTCAACTACATTTTCTGTCTTCCTACTAGAGAAAGAAGTACGGGTAGTAACATCTTCCCATGAGTTCACTACCACTATTCTCTCTCTCTTTCTTTCTTTCTGAGCATCTCTCCCTCCCCCTCCCATCATTTATTATATAGCTCGCCCCCTCACCCGTCTCAAAGGGACAGACCTTCCTCCCCCGTATGGCTCCCAAAGCCCCATGACTTGCCTCCATCCTGCTACCCGCTCTCTCTCTCTTGCATCCTTACCCTCCAGATTTAGGATAGATTAGAGCTTTTCACTGGCGGTTGGAGGGCTAAAGTTTGGGGTGTCTTGTTTACTGCATTAAAGGAACACTCTGCCCATTTTCAACCAGCTTTGTATCATTAGAACATCGGTAGTATATCAGAAAACTGTAAACGGTTTTGAAGTCTGTCATTGAATTTGACAGTTATTGAGTGTTAAAGTGTGGACCAGTGACATCACTGGTCCACACTAACTCAAATGAATAACTCATTAACTCAAATCAACTCTCAATAACTGTCAAACTAGATGAATGATGAATAGTTTGACAGTTTGCCAGCCATCTTATTTTCTAAGCTAGAGAGGCCGGGGACTCTTAAGGATTTGTGTTTTGTGGTGAGAAACTCCCTCAGAATTCTAAACCAAGTTAGGAAAGTTTTGAGTCTACCAGATGTTTTGATCCACACTCCAATTTGTTTGAATCACTCTTTTTTGCCTCCTTGGTCAGATAGAAACTACCATGGCTGGAGTGAGAGGGGTCTGGCTTCCATCAAGGACCTACATATAGATGGTCATTTTGCATCCTTTGATTTACTGAAAAGGAAGTTTGAGTTGCCCGGCACGGACTGGCTCAGATTCCTACAAATCAGAAACTATGTTCGATCCAGCAATCAGGCCTTTGAAGCGCTCCCAAATGAACATGCTCTTTTTGATGTTTTGCTGAGCCCTCCTCACTCCAGGCACCTCATCTCTAGATTTGTGTGTCTATTTGATGACTGTACCATGGCCTCTACTGAGAGGATCAGAGAGGCATGGCAGGAAGAACTTGGTACTGAATTATCTGACATTATATGGGAAAGGAGCCTGTCGGTTGTACAACTCTGCTCGGTTAATAGCAGACATCAGCTGATCCAGTTTAAAGTCGCTCACCGTCTCCATTCCTCCAAGCATAGGCTACATAAGATATATCCCTCTGTCTCACCGCTATGTGATAGGTGTCAGGGGTCGGAGGGCACATTGTCACATGCTTTTTGGTTCTGCGCTTCACTGTCCGGATTCTGGGCTAATATATTTGACTGCTACTCGAAGGCTTATAAAATATAGCCTGGGTAAACCCAGCCCCCAGTGACCTGCTCTCAGGCTCACCCTGCTTACAGTCACAAGGGTCTGGCCTCCCACCTATGGTAATCGATTTCTAGCGGTTGTTGCGCGCGCCCCCCCCCCCCCCCCCCCCCCCCGATAGACCACTCCATTACGCAACCGTCATCCAACCAGCTTAGTGCACAGAGCACATGCGCAGTGCAGCAGATGGCGTCATCACTCTGCGACCTTTGTTGTTAGCACGCCAGCTACCTACACTTTCATTCACTAGGCTACTGCTAGCTAACGACCACAACAGCAGCGCGATGGCTAGCACCAATGTGAACGATTTTTGCAGGTTGTGTAAGAGAAACCTTCGTTCTAAAGGCAAGTTGGGCAGCTGCAAACCACTCGAGAAGGGGGTATTTCTACGCCTGGAGAGGGTTGGTGTAAAACTACACCAACAGGAGGAGAGCAAATCATGTCGGATTTGCCAAACGTGTTCCAATTTCATTACAAGAGCAGAGGAAACATTGAATACTCTCCAGAAATGGAAACGGAGCGAAGAATCAAGCTCTCCAAAACACATCCTACAGGAGAACATAAAACTGTTATTCTTTGCAATTCTTTTCAAATCTAGTGACTGGGAACTGAGAGAGCAGGTCACGTGGGGGCTGGGTTTACCTAGGCTATATAAAATAACCCTTCAGCCCGAAGCAGAACTTGCCATCTTCGGCTGCTCTGAACTTTCTCTGGACTTCCCCACAACTGTGCAGCAATCTCTGACGCAAGGGACAATTGTTGCCAAAAAAGTAATCTTGAAAGAATGGAAGTCTTCTACTTCACCTGCTTTTCAGTTGAGGCTGACAGAAATGACCTCTGTTATACGGATGGAGAGGATTAGGTTCCTGAGGACCGACTCACTAAAGAAATTCTTTGCCATTTGGGGCCCGTTTCTAGCCTACCTTGTTGAGGTTGTTTCTAGCCTACCTTGTTGAGGTTGTTTCTAGCCTACCTTGTTGAGGTTGCGGGAGACGGATGAGCACAATAATGTACCTCTTGTAAAAAATATAAGCACCTTACACGACTGGTAGCACTGAATGTTGAAAATGTGTCTATTTATTTTTATTTTTTATTGTTTGTTTTTGTTTTTTTCCGTTCTGTGTCTGAGCCTGTTTGTCTTGTTCATATGTTGTTCTGAAAAACTGAAAATAAAATATATAAAAAAATATATATATATACGGTATATATATATTTTTAATACAAAAATGTGAAATAATTATTGGTTTATCGTATCGGTTATAATATAAGCCAGGAGAAGCATATTTATCGGCTGTTAAAATCCATATCGTGCATCCCTAGTCTTACCCTGGTGTCAATGCAAAACAGTTGAGAATCAATGCTTTGAATTATAAAAAAAATAGCTCAAGCAAAAAAGTAAATTTGGTCATTATCTAATATCTACTCATTCTCATGCCAGTATTTTTCCCCCCTCTTCATACGACTTACCAGGAGGGTTAGGTTTAGGGTTAGCGTTGGGGTTAGGGTTAGTGTTGCCAGACTCAGTGGCAGAGTGATTGCATGGCAAATGTCCTCAAGGAAGACAATGAATCCCGGCGAGCTCCAGGTGTGCTGCTCTCTTCCTGAACCTGACCTCTGACCTCTCCTAAAAGAAATAAAGGCTGGGAGGTCATAGGTCAGTAGAACCCACATTCTTCACAACCTTTCAACTTTCAGTGGATATGCAGTTGGGTCAACACCAAAAAGCAATGAGAAATGTGGGAGGCAACGAGACGGGAATTTCTATGATAAAATGAAGGAGTTTTGAGTGATAAAACTGTCTACCCATCAGCAGTGTTGGGAACGTTACTTTAAAAAAGTAATTAGTTATAGTTACTCACTACTTGTTCCAAAAAGTAACTGAGTTAGTAACTGAATTACTCTATAATAAAAGTAACTAGTTACCAGGGAAAGTAACTATTTGCGTTATCTCCACCTTGAAAATGCCAAATTTTCATCGGATTGCTCCGGACTCGCCATTTCTGCTGCTTCCTCGAATCTGTTTGGTGTGTCTGTGTGTGTCGCGCGTGTCCTGACTCCTGGCTCGTGTGTAACATTGGCTCCGATCGGCTACCATGAAACACATGACTGCCTTAGCCAATAATCGCTTATCTTGTTAATGTCCTGGCTCGTGTGTGAAAACACTGGCTCCGATTGGCTACCATGAAACACATGACTCTGCCTTAGCCAATCATAATCGTTTATCTCGTTATGTTAACCCACCCGGTCTCCTCACTTGACAACACTAGCGTAGGCTACGGGTAGTTTACTCAATCATTTCATAGTAACGCACCGCATTTAGCGTTCGGTAACGATAACGGCGTTGTAACGACGGAAACAGTAATTAGTTAGATTACCCCGTTACTGAAAAAATAACGGCGTTACCTAACGCCGTTCTTTTAAACGGCGTTATTCCAAACACTGCCCATCAGTTATCTATTATTCCTCCCTACCTATCCCCCATGACTGTCATCCACTCAACCCTAAAGCACTCTTGATATTTGATTGCAAAGAACCCTATAACTTCTCATCATTCCTCTTCTCCTGTTCCATTACTCACGCACCTCTCTTCTTCTAATATTAACCTTTCAATTCAAACCTCTTTGCCTCTGGCACTTTTGCCTTGGTCTGTTCCCTTCTTTCACGCTCACCCTCTCCACCCGTCTTCTCTCCAACTGTTCCTACTGTAATCCTACACTTCTCTCTTTCATCCTCCTATTCCCCATCTTCCATCCACTTCCCCCACCTTTCTAACACCAACCCCCAAAACCCTCTTTTCTCTCCTATAACCTTCTTCCTCATTTGTTTATTCTACTTTTCACTATGGTTATGCTCGCAACCTATCCTTGGGGTTGTACAATTCTTGTACGAGTCAAATGTGTTAACAGGTCAAATCACTGCATCTACCACAGCATGGAGGTGCAGAGACCAACGCACATGCACGCACGCACACGCACACACACACACGCGCACACACACACACACACGCGCACGCACACAGCGCAGGTCATGCCTGAAAAGATTGTGTTTCAGTGAACACGTGTAAAAAACAACTAGCCTACTGCTCTACCATAAAACCAAGTTAGGGCCTGTGTCCACCTAGCGTCTTTTTCCGACGTTAAACGCTGGGAGTGCGCTGGGAAGTGCTGATCTCAGCGCACTATTATACAAGGAAGCAGTCTGTAATGACGAATGACGTAATGTAATGTCTGAAACTAACGTTAGCTCAGTGCGCTAGTAGCTTGATAGCTGACAGCTAACATTAGCAAACAACACACATACAGTGATTCAGCTCAACACTCACCAGAAATATCAAGTGTCTAGCCAATCTGCTCCCACAATTGAGCCTTTCTGTCTCTGTTGCGATAGTTTCTCCATGATTAAGTTGCCAGAAAAGGAGCACCCGACACCAGCGTCTTTCTGAAAAGTTAAAATATTTTCAGCTGGAAGCGCTGGGAGTCGGGCGCACAAAAACGGCGGAGCGCTGTGAAAATAGACGCTGGGCGCAGCGCACTTTCTCTAGACGGCCGTGTGCGCTCGCATACGCTCTCCCCCCATTGGAAACAACTGAAAAAAGACGCTGGACCTGAGGAAAAGACGCTAGGTGGACACAGGCCCTTAGTATACAAGTATACTCTAGTGGGTATTTGTCTGCTCTGTATGGCCACTTTAATACCGTAAATTCCGGACTATAAGCCGCGGCTTTTTTCCCGTTTTTTGGCCCCTGCGGCTTATATAACGGTGCGTCTTATCTATGGATTTTTTCAGGAAAAAAAAAAAAAAAAAAAAAAAATCTCTCTTTTTTAGCACTCTTTCTAACTATAAATCCACTTCTGTTTTAATTTCCTCTCTTGCCCTCTTTTCACCACACCGCGGACACTGTGTGCACTGTAAAAATAAACAACGGTGGTGTTGTGTTATGTTGTTTTGTTGAAATGTTGTAATACGGTAAATGGGAGCTTCCTCAAACAGCCATCTCTTCCCGACAATCCCCTCTGTGCGTGACCACTTACATATGGTAATTACGGTAAGCAAACGGCCACTCGGGCAACAACTCCCTCCCCCGACTACCAGGAGAAAATCACAAACTTCGGCGAATTCACACAAAGGAAGATCAAGGAATATTCACAACAAGACGAGCAGTAGAAGCAACACTCTCACTTACCATGGGGAAGGTACGCAGAAATTCACACGAGGCAGCTTTCAAGTTGAAAGCAGTCAATCTCGCATTAAAAGAGAGCAGCCGCCGATCAAACAGAGCAGCCGCGCGTAACCTGGGCAAAAGGGACTGTCCGTCCGGGGGAGAACTACTGAACAACTCCCTCCCGACTATCAGGAGAAAATCACAAACTTCGGCGAATTCACACAAAGGAAGATCACGGAATATTATAGGAGTGTGAAAACATCCACAATTACCAACGGGTTCCAAAACGCTGGACTGCTGCGGGATGAAGAGGATGCCGCCACGGGGACTGCCCCCTAGTCCGATACCTCACGAGTCCGATACCTCACGAGTCCGACACCTCATGGTTTTGGGTTAGGGTCTGGGGGAGGTTAGGTTTAGGCGTGGGGGTGGGAGAGGTTAGGTTTTGGGTTAGGGTCTGGGGGATGTTAGGTTTAGGCGTGGGGGTGGGAGAGGTTAGGTTTTGGGTTAGGGTCTGGGGGAAGTTAGCCTCTTTTTTCGGACTCGTGAGGTGTCGGACTCGTGAGGTATCGGACTCGTGCCATGGCACCTGAAGGAGAGAGGAGAGTGGTTGACGAAGCCACCCTGAACCTGTTCGTTTCCGACACTGAAGATGAGGACTTTGGTGGTTTCAGTACGCAGGAAGAAGAGGAAGACGAGGATTAGTGACTTGACTTCTCTGGTTACAGGTTTGCTGCACATATACGGTAGCCTATTGTTGTGTGATTTTGTCTGGGGATTAGTGACCTGACTTTTGTTTTGTTTTGTTGAAATGTTAATAAATGGGAGCTTCCCCAAACAGCGATCTCTTTCCCGACATTCCTCTCTGTGCACGAACCCTTTCATATGGTAATTAAACATCAAAACACCCGCGGCTTATAGTCCGGTGCGGCTTATAGAAGAAAAAAATAGTCAATTTTGGTCCCGCGGCTTATACACCGGTGCGTCTTATAGTCCGGAATTTACGGTAATCATCGTCTGTATTAGGGATGCCACGGTGTGAACATTTTCACACCGAATAATAAGCACGTGACGTCACCGGTATTACCGGTTACACCGTGAAAATAAATGTAAACAATAGGATTGTTAGTTCCTACTAGTGCATGTTGTTCCCGGGAACAATAACAGTGAGACACCAGTCGGGTATCCTTAGCAGCAGCTAGACTAGAGCGAACGTTACGTTATATGTATGTTGTTTTAAAGTAAGCAAGAGTCTATGCTTTAACCGTCCATTCTGTAGGTTCATAGAGACAAGACGCTAACTAACGTTAGCATGGACGCTCACAGTCATACAACACTGGCTGCATCACAACTCATGGCTACATCTGACTCGAGACAACTTTTCAGACGCCCGTGGAGACAATCTTTCTCAAAAGAAGCTAACGTTAGCGACACACCTGGAGACTTTTTCTGACATGGGATTAACAATAGCAGCAAGCAGCAGTAAGCAGGCAATGACTGAATGCTGGTAAGCCCTCCCTCCCGTTAGCATTGATGCTAAGTTAGCATCGACTTTTCGCTGTGGAAAAAAAGGCACATTTCCAGAG
>NC_139637.1:9872605-9923319 GCF_964638095.1 Poromitra crassiceps
GCTACACGTCTGAGGCTACACGTCTGAGGCTGCACGTCTGAGGCTACACGTCTGAGGCTACACGTCTGAGGCTACACGTCTGAGGCTACACGTCTGAGGCTACACACACGTCTGAGGCTACACGTCTGAGGCTGCACACATGTCTGAGGCTACACGTCTGAGGCTACACACATGTCTGAGGCTACATGTCTGAGGCTACACGTCTGAGGCTACACACATGTCTGAGGCTACACGTCTGAGGCTACACACATGTCTGAGGCTACACGTCTGAGGCTACACACATGTCTGAGGCTACACGTCTGAGGCTACACACACGTCTGAGGCTACACGTCTGAGGCTACACACACGTCTGAGGCTACACGTCTGAGGCTGCACACACGTCTGAGGCTGCACACACGTCTGAGGCTGCACACACGTCTGAGGCTACACACACATCTGAGGCTGCACGTCTGAGGCTGCACACACGTCTGAGGCTGCACACACGTCTGAGGCTGCACACACGTCTGAGGCTACACACACGTCTGAGGCTGCACACACGTCTGAGGCTACACACACGTCTGAGGCTACACGTCTGAGGCTGCACACACGTCTGAGGCTACACGTCTGAGGCTACACACACGTCTGAGGCTACACACACGTCTGAGGCTACACACACGTCTGAGGCTACACGTCTGAGGCTACACGTCTGAGGCTGCACGTCTGGGGGGGCTTATTTTGGGGGTCGGCAAAACTCTGATGGTGAAATAAGTTCGCTTGTCACACAATGAATCACACTCGTTTGACTTAAGAGGGCATGTGTTGTATCCTTCACATTCGCTAACCAGTCTTTGAAAAAATACTTCCACATTTCGCTTCGTGCATCTGCTTACAAGTGTTGGGCGGCTTGCAAGACTCAAGCCGCTGCCATTTTCGCTGTCTGTGTCCCTGTCGGGCTGGACTGAAGGACTCTGGCCAGAGTGCGAGCAGAGAGGGGAGGGGGGGAGGGAGCACGCCCACACATGAAGCAGCCATACCGCTCTTATGACAACCTAGGAACCTAGGACACCCACACACACAGGTGGAAGACGCATAACAATGGCCAAGGTCGATAGACTCAAAGCACGTCATCAGCCCCAGTCCCCCGCTTCACACACTCACACTGGGGTGTAGTGTACACAAATATGTCAGTCATGGTCTGGAGTTATGGAGCTATGTATGTGATTTTACACTACATAGAAAGTCAGAAAAACATCTATTTCAACATCAGAATTTAGACTTCTTGTGTTAAGAGTGGATTGTGTGCTTAAATTAGCAGCCACCTTAAATAGTGTACAAGTGAATTTAGACTGCCCGGTCAAACACAACAGCATGCATGATATAACATACAGGTAGATTGTGTTTTAGGGTGGACTTTCCCCTCCATGTGAACAGTCATCCTGAATGTTGTTATGCAAACTGCTGTAGGCTATTAAATCATTAGAAATAAATATATTAGGAACTTTTATATTATAATACTAATATAATATATTATATTATATATATATATTATTATATAATAATATATTATGATCTTTCTCTTCACAAAGTGTTTTCAGTGTGAAGAAAAAACACTGCAAGCGTGCCAGCTGCAGGTGCCAGGGCTAACTGAGCTATCAGCTGCAGGTGCCAGGGCTAACTGACCTATCAGCTGCAGGTGCCAGGACTAACTGACCTATCAGCTGCAGGTGCCAGGACTAACTGACCTATCAGCTGCAGGTGCCAGGGCTAACTGAGCTATCAGCTGCAGGTGGCAGGACTAACTGACCTATCAGCTGCAGGTGCCAGGACTAACTGAGCTATCAGCTGCAGGTGGCAGGACTAACTGAGCTATCAGCTGCAGGTGCCAGGACTAACTGAGCTATCAGCTGCAGGTGCCAGGGCTAACTGACCTATCAGCTGCAGGTGCCAGGACTAACTGACCTATCAGCTGCAGGTGCCAGGACTAACTGACCTATCAGCTGCAGGTGCCAGGACTAACTGACCTATCAGCTGCAGGTGCCAGGACTAACTGAGCTATCAGCTGCAGGTGCCAGGGCTAACTGACCTATCAGCTGCAGGTGCCAGGACTAACTGACCTATCAGCTGCAGGTGCCAGGACTAACTGAGCTATCAGCTGCAGGTGCCAGGGCTAACTGACCTATCAGCTGCTGCCAGCAGTGTGTCACCGGCGCATGGTTAAATCATGTGTCAAACGACACACGTCAATGACTGCCTCCAGTGTGTTAGGGCCTTCTATTTCAGTCAGCACCAAGTCACAATACTTCATGTTTCAATCATATCAATGGATTGCATTTTGCCACGAGTTTCCCTTTCAGCATAATCACGAGGGGTGAATATGTACTGTATTGCTATTGGTACAGGCTGTTTCATGCTGGTGGCAGAGAACACACCACACCACAGTCACATGAGTCAGCTGAGAAAATAAATATCCTTGTTACAGTCATATATGACATAATATGGGAGCAGTACACATTTACAAAATTACTACACTGGGAAAATATGATGCAGAGCGCGCTGAGTTGACTTTCACTGGTTATTTTGTATCTTCTTAATGAACAAAACAAAAACACCTACATTCATTCCCAGTAAATTTGGATCACGTGGCTAAATTTGGTTGAGAAAGATGGACCAAGTAAAACAAATATAATAATAATTCAGGATATTCAGAACAAAGTTCTTTCAATTCAACAAGTGGCATTTTCTTCAAAACATAAAAGCTGAAAATAATAACAATGTTGAATCTACTGAGAAATTAAGAAGCAATGCTCAGTCATTAGCAGGGATATTGCATCACTACATTTCTATTGACATTCTGAATGTATTGAAGTGAAAAAGACCCTGAATACATTTATGTAAGACAACTTTCCTGACTCCTGGCTTAATTATGATTTTGATGTCACAACTGGTTTTCTGGTCACCTGTCTTTTTTTGGCTTGAGATGAGTTATGCGGGAAAAGAATGTTATTGATTGATACAAATTCCATTCTACAACACTGCCTCTCAACTTTTTGTGCTCCTTTGAAAAAGTTCAAAATCCCATGAAAAACTGGAGATTTGCTAAGACAACTCCACTCTAGCCAGAGCAGAGTTTCCATTGTCCCGTAATTGCAGGACATTGGCCTTTAAAATTAATCAAAAACCTGTCAATTAAAATCTGCAGGACACCGTGTCCTGTAAATGATCTCCCGAGTCCCGATGCTATTAATTATTGTAAAACCCTGAGTCAAGAATATTGACCTGTCACTTTATAGTTTGGTAACACTATAGTTGCTAGTACTGCTCGTCTTTAGCTGCTTCTGATTGATCAGTTTAGATCAGTCTAAAATGCTATTGACTGATGTGGCAGCTGGGCGGGACTGAGTGTTGGGGTTTTGACAGTGCAGTGAGGTTTGTGTTGCGCTCGCTGCTGTGCACTGGGGCACTGATATAGACGGATACTGTGGCTAATGCTGCTAGCGGCTAACGTTAGTTACTTTACATTAGAGCCCGACCGATATGGGATTGAGTTGACATGAATTGAAATATGTGATGTAGGCAGGATATTTTACAGCTTATTAATAAACTCAATGCAATGAAACAGTAAACTTAACTGGGAATTTAATAATTATAAATAACTAGAAATACAAAAACACAATAGAACAAATAGTTAAGAAAAAATATCAAATATACACAACATGCTGTCTATAACTTATATATATATATATTAAATAATTAAAAAAAAAAAAAAAAAAATATCGGCGCCAAATATTACCGATACCGATATATTGGTAATCGCCAATATCGGCCGATAATATCGGCGGGCCGATAATATCGGTCGGGCTCTACTTTACATGGCAGTAAAGTAATGAACCACTGAATGACCAAATTGATTTAACTTTTAACCATTTCGAGTAACACTGTTTCCATACGAACCCCCAGCGTTGGTTAGTTGTTTATAACGTGACTATATTTATAACGTTTATAACGTACTCCAGTTTCCAGTTTATAATTCGGGTCTGAATACAGTCGTGCTGAGGGGTTGTGGCTATTGCGCAACACACAGGTGAAAACGTCGTCTATAGCGCGTGTATTTTCCTCTTAACTTAGTGGGTAGCTACCCAAAGCAAGCCAAGTCTACTATTTTCTAGTACTCTTATTAGCCTGACTCCTTTGTAATAAGTGTTTGTATGGCTAACGTATTGCATGCTATCCTATCGTCTGAGAACTGTAGCCTGATGCTAATGTAGAGGCTAGTGTTTTCAGCCTGCTTGCTAACGTAGCTAGAGGCTAGTGTTTTCTGCCTGCTTGCTAACGTAGCTAGAGGCTAGTGTTTTCTGCCTGCTTGTTAACGTAGATAGAGGCTAGTGTTTTCTGCCCGCTTGCCAACATGGACGCATGGATCTATTATTATCGGGACGCTAGTGTTTTCTACCTGGACGAGACGACCATCGCCACACCACATAGCGCAGCGTAGGTTTTTAAGCTCAATAAACACAGATTTAATGTGTCCTGAATTTATACCATTTTGTCCTTTATTTGAAATCTTAAAGGACACGATGTCCTGCAGCTGTGAGTGCTAGCGGAAACGCTGAGCCAGAGAAAGGTAGGAGGCAACACATTCAGCTGTTCAGCATCCACAATCAGAAACATTTCTGGACTGGCTCTTGGCTCATTAGCAGTCCTCTGTTCACTTCAGCACATGACATGACAGAGTGCATGTTCTGTGAGGCACAAGGCCTTGAGACTTGTTATTTGCACTGTGATTAGCTCGGTGGCGCTTCAATGAGTGCAGATACCTTACGGATATGAACGGGTTGATATATCAAAATTGGAAATCGCAATACAAAATGTGACAATATGAATCGTGGGGGAAAAAATAATTGCAATATTAGCTACAATTTGTTCTGCTGTAGTAATCACAAATGAGACAGCTTGTCCATCACACAATTGTTGACACAGTAGCAAGCCAGGACTAGAATGATTTGTGGCTCAGAAATAAGTAATTCTACACTTTGTCACTGAGCATTTATTTTGTATATATGGTTTGTATTGAATCTTGAACTCACATTATCGAATCATGCGAAATCATGTGAAGGCAGCCACTCGCCACACTGCACTTTGCTACTATGCACCTTATATCTCTACTGCACACTTTAGATCGCTGTTACAGTTGTCATATTTGCACTTTAACTGTTGTGTTGCACTGTAAACTGCTGCTCTAGACTGTTCTTATAATGTTTTTTTTTGTCTTATTAGTTTTTATGTATGTACTTTGTACTACGCTTTTTGCAACCCAAATTGCCCTTTTGGGACACATAATAAATCTTGACTCTTGAGATAAGCAGATCGCCCCACCCCTATTAAGACTATGAACTTTTACCCAGGCAAGATTTTCAGTTCCACCAAATTGTTCAAATTGAAGACAAACATCATTGATTTATAATCAGTTGACAGGATGAACTGGTCATGAGCTACTAGAGATTTAGTCAAAGTTAAGCTAGGTTAGACCATACACTCCCTCTCTTGTATTACTGCTTATCTTCATGAGAGAAGTGGAAGCACGCACGCACACGCGCGCGCGCGCACACACACACACAACACACACACACACACACACACACACACACACACACACACACACACACAGACACACACACACACACACACACACACAGAGCTGACCGATGCAAGCAGAAGTGAAGTATGATATATGGAGCGTCAACACAAAGAGAACATATATGGATTGAATTAGCATTAGCATCACCATAGCAAACGTACGCTTTCTCAGCTCTCTGATTTACTGCAGAGAAGAGGACATGGCCATGTTGAATTTATTACACAGAAGTTGGACACAAGGAAATCACAAACACAATGATGCTGTATGTACACAGACAGACACATATACACAAACACAATGATGCTGTATGTACACAGACAGACAGATATACACAAACACAATGATACTGTATGTACACAGACAGACAGATATACACAAACACAATGATGCTGTATGTACACAGACAGACAGATATACACAAACACAATGATGCTGTATGTACACAGACAGACACTAATGGCCCATTTCCACCGCAGGTAGTAGCGAGATCCCGCTCCGCTCGACAAATGGTCTCATTCCACCGGTAAAAACTGTCCCAGCCCGGGTTGAGTTGGGGTTGAGTCGTGCTACTTTTCGTCCCTGCCTCGTCGGGGTTCTAGGGCTGCGAACCCGGTACCATACGGTGACGTGAAAACATTGTTGACGACTGATTGGTCAGGCAGAAGCGTGTTTACTCTGTCTATCTACTGACTGTCAATGCAATGCTGCATACCAGTTTAGTGGGCTTACCTTCTCTTCTGTTATGTATTTTCCATCAGTCTTTTGTGTTGCTGCCTTCGCCTCTGGTGAAATGAAATCATGGTGGTGGTTTCAATTGTTTTGAGAGAGAAAAAAGTCCGCTGCTCAGGAAGCCTTTGTAGTTGAGTGCAGCGCTCCGCTAGCCCGCAGGCGGGTCTTTGGTGAAGCCGCGGTCTTGCCTGGTGAGAGGCCGCCGGGGTAGAGGCTTCACTCTGTAGCGCATCTCCCGTCCCCGCGCAGCGCATGCATGCGAGTTTGACTAACTACAAAGTGATATCCATTCTCCTGGCCGATTGTCACATTTGCCCATGTACACTGTAGGTCATTTAGAGGCACCAGTATTTCATAAACAGTTTAAAAGTTCTGTGGATGGATTTAATTGTAACGTTATGCTATAGCCTACTTCGGGTATAAGCGAAGGACAGATATGCGGTCGCTATGACGACCAGCTGTGGGCGAGGGTGGGCGGGGGCAGATGATCGGCGGTCGAAGCAGAACATCCATCGGGCCAAAACGAGTAGAGCCGACTGGTGACGAGCTGTGCAGGGCAGTAAAATGTGGTGGAAATGAGCCATTATACAACAACCTTTATACAAGGAATTTTGACATTCTGAGTGAGGGCAGAAGTAGCTCAAGAGAGTTTGATGTATAATATATGCATGTCGTGTTAAAGTTGTGTGAACTGTCGCAGTTTTATTTAAATGTACACCGCACAGCCAGGGCTAGAGTGAGAACTCAAGGTTCGCTCCATAGGGTCCCAATGCTGTTTCCACCCGGAAACGCAGTTTGTTTAGCAAAATGCTGCTCGCTGATCCCTCATATAGACAGCCTGTTCAGGCCGTGATCGTTGCATTGATGTTATGTCTCACCATCCCTGTTATTAACCTGTTATTAACCTGTTATTAACCTGTTATTAACCTGTTATTAACCTGTTATTAACCTGTTATTAACCTGTTACTAACCCTGTTATTATGTCTCACCATCCTGTACAAAAGTCACAAATACGGAAT
Source organism: Poromitra crassiceps (assembly GCF_964638095.1). Lineage (NCBI taxonomy): Eukaryota > Metazoa > Chordata > Actinopteri > Beryciformes > Melamphaidae > Poromitra > Poromitra crassiceps. Next base: position 9,879,968 of record NC_139637.1, read on the forward strand.
GGGGATCACTTTGATCCAGCTGATCAGGACTGGATCAGGACTGGAGGAAGTAACAGCCCCGAATCAACGTCTGTGTAAAATGCTAACCCAGGCGAGACGGGGAGTGCATTCATAAACATGACAGGGAGTGAGAAGTCTACCATGCAGCTCTGACCTCAGCAGAAACACGTCAACCAAAGCTTTGTTTATTTTCTTTTTTTTGCCGGGGGGTTCCTATCTAGAGGAAACCCCAGGGGAGCAGGGGGGGGGGTTCCTATCTAGAGGAAACCCCAGGGGAGCAGGGGGGGTTCCTATCTAGAGGAAACCCCAGGGGAGCAGGGGGGGGGTTCCTATCTAGAGGAAACCCCAGGGGAGCACGGGGGGGTTCCTATCTAGAGGAAACCCCAGGGGAGCACAGGGGGGGAGGGTTCCTATCTAGAGGAAACCCCAGGGGAGCACGGGGGTTCCTATCTAGAGGAAACCCCAGGGGAGCACAGGGGGGGGGTTCCTTTCTAGAGGAAACCCCAGGGGAGCACGGGGGGTTCCTATCTTCCCCTCTCACTCCCTCTGTCTTCCCCTCTCACTCGCTCTCTTTCTGTCTCCCTTGCAGAGCCTCTCTCGCCCGCCTCCTTTTACAGTTGTCTGTTTGCTCTCTCTCTCATGGTCTCTACTCTCTTCTCATCTTTCTGTTCTTTTTGAGCATCTCTTTCTCTCCACTGAGAAAACCATGTGTTTCTTAACCCTCATCTCTCTCTCACGCTCTGCACAGCTTCTCTCTGTTTATGCATCAGTCTCTCTCTCTCTCTCTCTCAACATCCAACTCTCTCTAACTGCCGCTTTCCCTCCCACTAACCCTCTCTCTCTCTCTCTCCACACCTCCCTCACTATCCCTCTCTCTCTCCACACCTCCCTCACTAACCCTCTCTCTCTCTCTCTCTCTGTATCTGACAGACTCTCTCTCTCCACCTCCCTCACGATCCCTCCCTCTCTCCCTCCCTCTATCTCATTCTCCAGCAGACTTAAGTCCATAAAAGGAAGTGGCCATGTCCTGCTTAGAGCTGTACTGGCTTTAACTCTTTCACCGCATCGTCAGCCCTCATCTGACCCCACTGTACTCCTGCTTCTATTATTCAACAGGCTGTTATTTTGTCCAAACTACCAGACCTGCCTGTGCTCACCAAGTTTACAGAGGCTACCAGACCTGCCTGTGCTCACCAAGTTTACAGAGGCTACCAGACCTGCCTGTGCTCACCAAGTTTACAGAGGCTACCAGACCTGCCTGTGCTCACCAAGTTTACAGAGGCTACCAGACCTGCCTGTGCTCACCAAGTTTACAGAGGCTACCAGACCTGACATTTGGCGGTAATATTTGATAAATAAATAAATGAAATTGGATGGCCTGGTACAGAAGTTAGGGTTAGGGTTATGGCCTGGTACAGAAGTTAGGGTTATGGCCTGGTACAGAAGTAGGGATGGGCATTTCTAGCAAAAACACTATTCGAAATTCGCTGGCCAAAGTAGACTTTTAATCGAAATTCGAAAATAAAAATAAAAATGTAAAAAAAATTAAAAATTTATTTATTTTTTTGTTGAGTGAAATGTTGCATTGTCTCCCCTGATCCTAAGTCTAAGGCTTTATTAATTAATAGAAAAAGCTTCTGCTGTGGATTTTTAGCTCAAACAAGCATTGCACCACTGAAGTAAAGAACATGTTACATGACATTGACATTTTCGAAAATAAAAAACAGTTATGACAATCATGAGGTGTGGTTCATTAAATATTTAGTAGGCTCAGGTCTGAGTGCCAAAGGGGTGCCAAAGTCACCCCCTCTCCCTCTTCATGGGATTTCATCCGCCATTCATTTTTCCATAAACCTTGCTTAAAATGCTTATAAAAATTGTTTTACTTGCTCAAACCAAGCGATTCGACTATACTTAGAATCAGGGGAGACAATGCAACATTTCACTCACAATTTTTTTTTTTTTTTTTTTTTTACATTCCCCCCCCCCCCCGAATTTCGTCTTTCAATAATAAAAGTCGACCTTGATAATAACAACGATTATTCGAAAATTCGAAATCCGATGCCCATCCCTATACAGAAGTTAGGGTTAGGGTTATGGCCTGGTGCAGAAGTTAGGGTTATGGCCTGGTACAGAAGTTAGGGTTAGGGTTATGGCCTGGTGGCTGGTGCAGAAGTTAAAGTGGTTGGTAGTACCAACCACTTTAACTTCTGTACAGCGACTGTACACTGAATCCAGCATGTAAAAGGCAGGGCCTCCTGTGACACTTCACACTGAGATATTGATGCTACATTACAGTCAGGTAGCAGAACACACTGTCAAAATCCACTGTCACAAAGTCTACAGGTTGAGAGGTCATCAGTCCAGTGTTTTATCCTTTATTAGGAGCAGTTAGCAGTTAGTACACACTGCAAGTTAGTAGGCACTTTCATCCAAAGTATCACCACTACCACACAAGTGTGGACATATTTTTAGTCAGTGGAAATGCTCTACCCATTGGGCTATAAAGGCCAGTTAGTAGTAGTAGTAGAAGTGCAGAAGTAGCACTAGTGTCTACAGTGTTTCCCCTAGAAAGAAATTCAGGCCTGGAGGGATTTCGAAACGTACCTCGACCGCAACGGTGGGGGCCCTCGCTGGCGACGCTAAACTTTTAGCTAACCTGTTCACATCTATGTTCGCAATGGCATCCCAAGTACCATCATACCATGGGATGCGATGCAAACAGTTGTATTATGGGATGTGCGTTTCCGAGGCAACGACACACGTTGACACTAGGGATGTTCATTTCGGAAAAAATTCGTAATCGAAATTCGGGAAAATTAACGATCAATTATCGATAATATTAATAATATTCTTTTAATATTTTTTGTATTATTTTTATTTTACAAAATGCCTATGTGCGAAGCGCTATGAAGTGCTTTTCAATCCGCCTGGTAATGGTGCTCCGTGAGGGAAGCGCATAGTATAGCTGGCTCAATCACATTGATCAGGTCTCGATAAGGTTCCAAGTGGTGAATCATTGGCGTCTAGCCGCGTTGTACTTATAAACGGCATCACAGTTCTTGCAATGAACAATGTCGTCTTTTAACTCGAAATGGTCCCAAACAAAACTTTGCTTCGCTCGCTTCATTTCCTCGTCTGGCTGAGAGCTGACAATAATGTGCTGTTGATGTTCTCACCAGCGAACCCAGTGAGACCACGCCCATAGCCCCACCCTGGTTGCGACCACGTAGTGAAATCTTATACTGTCGTTTGAGCACATTTAAGGCCTATTTGATTTGATTAAAAAAATGCATTAAAAATCGATAAAAATTCCACGTGATCAAATCAATTCCTTAACGATCAATTATCGATTATTGATGAACATCCCTAGTTGACACATTTTGGAACAGCAGCGCACGCTGGCACAATGCTCCTAAAACGCTTATTGTTTTGAATGATTTGGCATCTTCTATTACTGTCAACACTCTCAACACCAGTATTGTTGTATTGTAATAATATGCCATAAAGGTTTATTGAAATTTTGGGGAGAGCATAAAAAAAAAATCATAAAAAAAATAAAAATAAAAAATAATCTTTTTCTGGCCTGGCAGGGGCGCCGTTGTAGAATGGTAGGGGAAACACTGGTCTATTTTATTGATCTGAAATTATTTGACCACTGTACACAAGCAAGACAAAAAGGAAAGGACATGTAGACAGGCCAACAGTATGCTAACAGTATGCTAACAGTATGCTAACAGTATGCTAACAGTATGCTCCACTTAATTGGGCTTTGCAGCGTTAAAGCAATCAAGACTAACAAGTTTACTAGCAGGCAGCTACAGTACTTTAGCCCCTTAATGCTGCTCTCAGTACAGTACTCCAGAGATTTGTCTAATAAAACAGGATTTAGGCATCGTTTTCAAATAAGATAAACAACATGTCTATAGGCAACCATGCACGTTTTTCACAGATTGTTTGCTATGCTGTCCAGTTGTCATTGGTACCAAATCCCAATAGTCTTGATTCCAGAGGCGATAGCAGTCCAAACAAACAAACAATCAAACAAACAAAAAAGGAAAAGTTTCATGATTGTGAATGTGGTTTTGATGCAAGTGGACAATCATACATCTGACGAAAAACTAAATAGTGTGCGAGTTCCGGGGAAACACTTGTATACGTTTTTCAAATAACAAGGTACAAGGTACGCTACAATGTAAACTACTGTAGTGCACTGTAAAACAGTATTAGCTAGGATGAATTACTACTATTATTACTATATGGGTGGGTTAAATGCAGAGGACACTTTTCACCGGCCACCGTCAGCATGAGTGTGTTGTGGCCGCATGCATGTGTTGTGGTGTTCGTGTGACAATAAAAGACGGGGCTTGTCCCGTTACGAGAGAGAGTATAAACAACCATGCTTTAGTTTGTTTTGGCTTTGTTTATTTCCCCAGATATGTTGTCTCAAGGGACTAGTAAGTAGTTTGTGTCGCTCATTGCCATGTTGCCCCCCCCCCCCCCCCCCTCCCCTTGGAAGCAATGCCTTTGTGAAAGGGACTAGTGAAAGGGACTAGCAAGCAGTGGCCACCTTTGTGGACGGCTAAGTGCTTGCGTCAAAGCTAGTGTGACGGTCCGATGTGAACTTGTGCTACTGACGTACTGTTGGAAGCATATGTGCCACAGAACTGTCAACTCAAAGAAATCAGGCTACCGTTTCTTCATGGAAAAATACCCTAATGGCGCTACACTATGCAACTATGTGATGTGTGGGGTAGGGATGTTCATCAATTATCGAAAATCGATAATTGATCGTTAAGGATTGGAATCGATCCTGTGGCATTTGGATCGATTTTGTTATTATAAAAAAAAAAATAATAATAATAATTTTGGACTAGGTTTGGGTGGAATTCGTTCCTCCTCGCCCCACTCCATTGCACAGCCGACTAACGTGAGGTGGAGCTTCATATAGTCTCTAGTTTTCTGGCTGGGCACGGGCCTTTGTGCCAACAAAACTGTTTTAAACATGGGGAATTCACACCGGCATGCGCCGGGGGCAGCAGTGTTGGAGAGGAGACACATTGAAATAAAGAGTTCATTGAGGAGAACACGTTGTCTTTCATATTTTCTGCCATGGGCATTCATTTTGTAAAAAAAAAATAATAAAAAAAAAAGAATGAAAATTTTCTAAGTATTAATATGATCGATAATCGATAATTGATCGTTAATTTTGACCGATTATCGATTTTGGAAAATTTTCGAAATGAACATCCCTAGTGTGGGGTCTTGATCGTGTTCCCATCTTCTCTCAGGTTCTGTTGTTCACTGTGTGCTGAATGCAGTCTGTGATCACTGCCAGCATGTAGTATTCATTGCAACCTGTACTACAATATAGAATCATAGGGGAGTAATCTGAACCCGTGTGAGGCGGGGAGTGGATGAACAGGAAAGCAGGAGGTGTGACGCAGACGTTTCACCTGAGGAACGCCGGCTGCCACCTGTAGAATGTGACATAACAGAATGTGGCTGTCAGCAATCTGTTCCCTGACCTCGTCTGGCACTGAGCTTAGGAGATTAGCCGCTCGGTAGGTTTTCTGCTGTCAGCCTTGTGGGGCGCAATGAAAAATGTACAGTCTCTAGCCTGGGAAGCTAGGCTCATTAAAACACAGAAAGCAGACCCTGGAGACAGTCAATTGTATTGGGAACAGTAGACTCACAGCAGCTCCGGCATGTGGCAAAGGCTTTGAGACATTAACGATCAACCCTGGCCTGGGTTGGGACCTCAATCTATTCACTTGGGTTCCCAGGGTGAGAAAGGATCAGAAGTCAGGGGCTGGAGAAAACAGCCACATGCTCTCAACCAAACTACTGGGGTGTAACGTAAACAAGGACGTTCTGGCCTCCCCTTTGCGTGACCATTTACAGTCACAAAACAACTCCAAACCTCCACATTCTCAAGCCAGCGCTTAAGAGTTCAGTCATGAAATAGCACTTAGCTTCGGGCAAATGGGTACTATCTGCTGTACCATAAAGGCTGCTAATAATGCTAACACTGGCACGCTTACTTTTTAACGCTTGGAAGAGCTACCTCAAGAGAACTAACATCATAACTTCTCACCAGGCACTTGTGTCAGTGGAACAACAGACTGGCCTTTAAAATGGCATGCTAGCTAGCATGCAGCTAGCAACACAGGCTGGTAGAGGAAGGAAGGGGGTTTTAAGCTGAATGCCTAGCAACTATATACAGCTTAAATAACAAAGCAACTATATACAGCTTAAATAACAAGGGTTCTCTCTCTCTCTCTCTCTCTCTCTCTCTCTCTCTCTCTCTCTCTCTCTCTCTCTCTCTCTCTCTCTCTCTCTCTCTCTCTCTCTCTCTCTCTCTCTCTCTCTCTCTCTCTCTCTCTCTCTCTCTCTCTCTCTCTCTCTCTCTCTCTCTCTCTCCCTAGACAACAGACTGTAAATGGTGCAGTTGCCAGAAGATAAATAATAAGAGGTTACACAAAGACGCCATTATCAGGGCAGCAATACAAAGACGGCGATATGAAAGAGTGCTATCAAGGTGATTCTAATAGTGATATCAGAGACACTTGTTAAGAGGGGAGTGTAATAGAGTGATATCAGAGACGAGGGGAGTGTAATAGAGTGATATCAGAGACACTTGTTAAGAGGGGAGGGATGTGAACTCACAGTGACCCCGCCCAGTTTGCTTATCTAAATCACGATTAGGCGAGGACACTACCTGTCACTCTCACCTCAGGCCCTGATTGGCTGAGAGGAATTTCAAGGCCAGCGGTGTCCATGGTGATGTTGTTGACAGGATACAAAGGTCACGGCACAGTGTTCACCCATTGATACCTGATGCAGCATTTGTGTGTATATCCCTCATTTGTGTGTGTATCCCTTTAAGACCGCGAACCGCGTATGACACGGTTGGCGGTCTTAACACGTTGAGTGCCAAGGACGAGATATCTCGGCTTACATAATCCAACCGTTGAGTGCCAAGGACGAGATATCTCGGCTTACATAAACATTTATTTTTTTTGACGGTGGGACATCGATCAACCCCTTTTACGTCTCCTACACCAGAATTGGAGGTATTGAATGTGTATAATCTATTTTACCGACCCACTGAGTGTCGACATGTCTCTCCACAGTAGAAAGAGGCGACCCAAAACTGGACGGAAAAGCGTGAGGAAGCCGTTCTCATACTGTAAAATTGATGGCGAAAACGCTTTCACTTTCGCGCTGATGCACAGCGGTGGCAACGGTGGGGGGTTCCAAGAATAGATTGGATGCACACTTTGAAACACGCAGCATAAATATGACCAGAATCGCATCAAAGCTCTCAACCAAAACTCCACGAAACGAGTGAGTCCACCCAGACTTCCTCAAACAGCGGCCGCGCAAACAGGCAGCAGCCAGGCAGCAGCAACTTCGTTGTGACACGCCCGCTGGAGAGCCAGGGAGGCAGGAGGACAACACACACGGAGGGAGGAGTTGGAAGCAGAGGGGGGTTTCCTGCTGTTATGGAGGAAATTACTGTTCAAAACTATTGTTTAGATGTCTGACTCTTACTGATGCCAAAAATGAATGGTTAAAGTGACTGTTCTATCGAATTTCACAAAAAGCCGTTTATCTCTGAATAATTTTTCTGACGCTGAAACCATGCTGTATTCAACTGCTAATGCTTACATAACTACTAACTCTACAAACTAACTCTTTTAGACAGAGAAAGCACACATTCTATTAGTTCTTTTTAGATGATTGGTGTTCACGAAGTCTTAACAGAAAAGAATCCTCGGCTCTTGTAAAATGAGCCAGAATCCTCAAAAAAAAACCTGGCAGAACCTACCTACAGCATTGAAAAAAGGGCTGGCAGTCAATGTGTTAAAGGGATACTTAAAAGGATACACACACAAATGCTGCATCAGGTACTAATGGGTTAAACAAACCAGCAATCGATACCAAATGCATTGATATAGAATGCTATCAATGTTACTGTAGGTTACCAACAACATGCCAATCCCTGTTTTTAAGGTAGGTTGCAAAGTAAACTACACATTACACAACACACACACAGTGAGAACAAGTACAAGCTTTCTCTCGTCTTCATGTTGTGCTCATTCCAAAGGTGATTATTGTGATGTTTGAAAATGCAATGGACTGAAATATCTGCAGGGGAACAACCTACACTGTGAAATAGGCCCTGTGTGAGGCAGCAGGAAGTGTGAGGCAGCAGGAAGTGTGAGGCAGCAGGATGTGAGAGGCAGCAGGATGTGTGAGGCAGCAGGAAGTGTGAGGCAGCAGGATGTATGAGGCAGCAGGATGTATGAGGCAGCAGGATGTATGAGGCAGCAGGAAGTGTGAGGCAGCAGGAAGTGTGAGGCAGCAGGAAGTGTGAGGCAGCAGGAAGTGTGAGGCAGCAGGATGTGAGAGGCAGCAGGATGTGTGAGGCAGCAGGAAGTGTGAGGCAGCAGGATGTATGAGGCAGCAGGATGTATGAGGCAGCAGGATGTATGAGGCAGCAGGATGTATGAGGCAGCAGGATGTATGAGGCAGCAGGAAGTGTGAGGCAGCAGGAAGTGTGAGGCAGCAGGATGTGTGAGGCAGCAGGATGTATGAGGCAGCAGGATGTATGAGGCAGCAGGATGTATGAGGCAGCAGGATGTATGAGGCAGCAGGAAGTGTGAGGCAGCAGGATGTATGAGGCAGCAGGATGTATGAGGCAGCAGGATGTATGAGGCAGCAGGATGTATGAGGCAGCAGGATGTATGAGGCAGCAGGAAGTGTGAGGCAGCAGGAAGTGTGAGGCAGCAGGATGTATGAGGCAGCAGGAAGTGTGAGGCAGCAGGATGTATGAGGCAGCAGCAAGTGTGAGGCAGCAGGATGTATGAGGCAGCAGGATGTATGAGGCAGCAGGATGTATGAGGCAGCAGGATGTATGAGGCAGCAGGATGTATGAGGCAGCAGGATGTATGAGGCAGCAGGAAGTGTGAGGCAGCAGGATGTATGAGGCAGCAGGAAGTGTGAGGCAGCAGGATGTATGAGGCAGCAGGATGTATGAGGCAGCAGGATGTATGAGGCAGCAGGATGTATGAGGCAGCAGGATGTATGAGGCAGCAGGATGTGAGGCAGCAGCAGGATGTATGAGGCAGCAGGAAGTGTGAGGCAGCAGGATGTATGAGGCAGCAGGATGTATGAGGCAGCAGGATGTATGAGGCAGCAGGAAGTATGAGGCAGCAGGAAGTGTGAGGCAGCAGGATGTATGAGGCAGCAGGAAGTGTGAGGCAGCAGGATGTATGAGGCAGCAGGAAGTGTGAGGCAGCAGGATGTATGAGGCAGCAGGAAGTGTGAGGCAGCAGGATGTGTGAGGCAGCAGGATGTGTGAGGCAGCAGGATGTATGAGGCAGCAGGATGTATGAGGCAGCAGGATGTGTGAGGCAGCAGGATGTATGAGGCAGCAGGATGTATGAGGCAGCAGGATGTATGAGGCAGCAGGAAGTGTGAGGCAGCAGGATGTATGAGGCAGCAGGATGTATGAGGCAGCAGGAAGTGTGAGGCAGCAGGATGTATGAGGCAGCAGGATGTATGAGGCAGCAGGAAGTGTGAGGCAGCAGGATGTATGAGGCAGCAGGATGTATGAGGCAGCAGGAAGTGTGAGGCAGCAGGATGTATGAGGCAGCAGGATGTGTGAGGCAGCAGGAAGTGTGAGGCAGCAGGATGGGACACAACCAGCAGTCACATACTGGTGGTGGCTGGCTACAGTATTAAAGTAAACAGCTGAATAGACAATTGGCAGGAAACCAACCACCATTTTGTTTCCAGTCTAAAACATATTTTTAGCAGCTGGTGAACATTTGCATCCACCTGCCACTGCAAGCAAGCAGAGAGGGGGAAAAGTTAATTTCTCACCCTGTTTAAGGCTACTGTTACTAGGGAGGGGTCAAAGGGTATAATGCTCTTATCTAAAGTGCAACAATCTACAATCACTTCCCACATTTTATTGCTATTTTGTATTAATAGATTTTCATTTCCACTCACATTTTTCAGTGGGAGCTAAAGCCAAGTAGCAGCAGAATCAGGTGGAGGTCAATGTTTGTCCAACTTGTTGTCAAGGAAGCCATATGGTCAATATGATTTCTCCTGCAAGAGCCAAACCTGCAGGGATGTAGAGAGACTATCCTGCTGAGCATGGTGCTGGGCCTGGGTCTCTAGGACCTACTGAACTAACCAACCAGAGTAGAGACACTGCATGAAATAGGCCACGCCCATCACGGAGGAACACTTCCATACACCAGCGTCATATTTCTTGAATTAAACATAGCTAAAAGCTGTTGTGTGGTGGGCTGCACACACAACAAATGTACATAATCAGCAGTTAAAGTTTTTGTGCTCCCGAGCAAAACAAGGAAGCCATAGAGACACTGCAAAACGCGTCATCTTCAGAAGCCACGCCCAAGATGGGGGAAAATACAAGGAAGCACTGCCTGACGACTGCAGCTAGCAAAACAAACTGCGGCTAACCGCGGCGAATGGAGGAACTCTCGTCAGATAGAAATAGTTTTGCGGGGTTTTACAGGGATTTGGATAGTTTTCTTTTTAGATCGTGTCAAAAGATTATTTCAGTACACTTCCTCCAACGGAGAGGGAAAGGTACATCGAGAAAATGAACTCAGTTGGCCTGGAGCAGTGTCCCTTTTCATTGCCCAAACAACGCTGGATAAACGATCCCACACAGTGGCCTGAAGTGAAATACTACTAGCTACTAGCTTTTAGGCATGTTTAAATTAATGAAAAATAACTAATCAAAATTTTTTTTTTTTTATGTAGTAAGTAGAGAGTGCAAACTGCGGAGTAAAATTTCCAGTATTCCCGTCAGCAACACAAGCTTAATGTTGCTATGATGACAACGTTACAGCAAGGCTTTTAATGTTAATATCGTTAGCCAATAGCTAACGTTAGCGGCTAAAACTTAACGTTGCGGTTGGCAGTGAGCTAACAAGCTAATTAGCATTTATCTCCATCATCGTCTGCATTCGCCACAACGTGCTTCCCTTTCAGATGCGCGCGCATCATACTCGATAAGCGAGTTCAGCTTATTTAGCAGATTTTGCACTTCACATTATTGTGGGTGAAATGCTCCCACACTTTGGACGTATGAGGACAGCTAGACATTTTTTCTGTGGAGAAGCACTGGGAGCTGCCCTAATTACTACAGCAAAATAAAATGTAGCCAATATCACCATTTGTTTTGGTAACTTTTTTCAATTGTGATGTATTGAATTTCAATATATTGTCTCATCCTTAGTATACAGGCAGGGCAAGGTACTCCTTTCTCCCACCAGCCAGTGACTGGTTTCCAAAATTCACCAGACAGCCACATTCAATAGTTTAAGCATGAAAGAAATGACTGGTTACCCCGCAAACTAGCTGGGAGGGTAGAGAAACTTAGCAGCAGGTCCAAATCTACCTGCATTTGGCTCTAAATAGTCTTCCTCATTCAATCTCTCTCTCATTCATACTTTCCTTCTCTTTCTCTTCACTTGTCCCCCTCGTTAATTCCCTCCCTCTCTAAAGGTGCGTTCACACCGACCTATTAAAGTTTTTCGCTGGCGTCGAGTTTACATACAAAGTCAATGCAAACGAGCGATTGAGCGTATATCCGCCCGGGAGAAAAATCGCTGGGCGTCCGAGCGGCAGAGACAGAGCGATAGGGAGAAAATACGCTCGTCGCCCCAGATGAAATATTCCAACTCGAGCGAAAATACGCTGGCATCAGTCGCTCGCCGCTCAACGCTGATTGGCTGCCGTGTGAGAGCGAGTCAAGGATCACACTGGCTTGGAACAAACCGCTGGTTTATTGTGTGGCAACAAACCGCATTAACAGGCTGACAGCTGACATGAAGTGAAGTCTGTACTACCGGTATGGAGCTCGCGTTAGGAGCACGCCGATAGGCTTAGCTTGTAAACAATGACGGGGGCTCGTAGTGGACAAACAGCATGACATTGCGTAACGTTATATCCCCCCACATGTCCGTCAATTCGTGTGCCTGTTGACGAGCGATTTAACCAGAGCGACAGAGCGATTCCAAAGGGTTGAAGCAAGCGACAGAGAGAAAGATAAATATCTCTGTGTGAACACAGCTTAAATCACCCTCCCCTTCAGTGTCTCTCTCTCCCCCTCTTACTGTGCCAATGCCGGTTCAGCTAAACCGACCTAATAACCCCTTCACTCCCTAAGCCATCTTGTCTAATGAGATTGGGCCTGTACAATCTAGACCGACATGCAGAGGGAGGGGAGGGGAGGGGAGGGGAGGGGAGGGGAGGGGAGGGGAGAGGAGGGGAGAGGAGGGGAGGGGAGGGGAGAGGAGGGGAGGGAGTAGGTTCACAGGAAAAGAATAGCTTGACATAAATTAGATGGAGAAAGCAGGTTGAAATAAAGTGAGATAGATGAAAGACAAACATCTGCCCGTTACTAGAGAGAGATCTAAGTGCATCAGAGGACAGCTGCTGGGAAAGAGCCACAGAGAGAGAGAGAGAGAGAGAACCTTGACATGTCTGTTTACTCCGTCACTTTGACCATGTACCTCACTACAATGGAGGACAACTTGAATGTCTTACTCTAGAGCACAACAAACAAGCTTTTCTTGCACAACAGTTACAGAAAATGGCAAAAGGTTGGAAAATGCTGGCAAATAAAACATGTGCATGGGGGCAGTGGGCGTATAGATATTATTATTTTTTCCTGTGTGTGTTTTTGTTCCGAATCAGAAAGACTTTAATGATCCCCGGGGATTTGAGTTATTTTAATGTATTTCTTCTAACGTACATCAAGCGAATAATAACAACAACAACTATTACTAACAGCCGAGTGATTTAATCTTGCTATTCAAACATTGGAGGAAACAATAGCAATTTGGGATTATTTGCTCATTCTCGCCATTTCCAGTGAAATAGGATGAAAAGGAACCAACTTAAGACTTTTTATTATCCACTAGTCAAAATCTAATCAAAGCAAGACATGGTATATCGGGTCCCCCTCTCTCTCACTCCCTCTCACTCTCTGCCTCAGTCCCCCTCACTCTGTCTCACTCCCTCTCACTCTCTGCCTCAGTCCCCCTCTCTCTGCCTGAGTCCCCCTCACTCTGTCTCACTCCCTTTCACTCTCTGCCTCACTCCCCCTCACTCCCTCTCATTCTCTGCCTCACTCCCCCTCACTCTGTCTCACTCCCTCATTCTCTGCCTCAGTCCCCCTCACTCTGCCTCAGTCCCCCTCACTCTGCCTCAGTCCCCCTCACTCTGTCTCACTCCCTCTCACTCTCTGCCTCAGTCCCCCTCTCTCTGCCTCACTCCCCCTCACTCCCTCTCATTCTCTGCCTCACTCCCCCTCACTCTGTCTCACTCCCTGCCTCAGTCCCCCTCTCTCCCTCTCATTCTCTGCCTCACCCCCCCTCACTCTGTCTCACTCCCTCATTCTCTGCCTCTCTCTGCCTCACTCCCTCACTCTGTCTCACTCTCTGCCTCAGTCCCCCTCACTTTGCCTCAGTCGCCCTCACTCTCTGTCTCACTCCCTCTCATTCTCTGCCTCACTCCCCCTCACTCCACCTCTCTCTCACTCTGCCTCACTCCCCCTCTCTCTCACTCTGCCTCAGTCTCCCTCTCTCTGTCTCACTCCCCCTCTCTCTCACTCTGTCTCAGTCCCCCTCACTCTGTCTCACTCCCTCTCATTGTCTGTCTCACTCCCCCTCTCTCTCTGTCTCACTCCCCCTCTCTCTCACTCTGCCTCAGTCCCCCTCTCTCTGTCTCACTCCCCCTCTCTCTCACTCTGCCTCACTCCCATTGTCTCTGCCTCACTCCCTTTTAATGTTTCTTCTCCTTTTATTTCACCATCATTTTCTCTCTCTCCTCTCTCCTCATCCACTTTCCATCTATCCCGCCTAACTTTGTCCCCTCTTTCTCCTCCCTTAGTTCCTGTCCTCCTCCCTCTCTCTCTCTGTCCACTGTGACCCTCTGATCATCACTCTTTCTGTCCCTCTCTCTTTCCCTCCATCCTGTCCTTCTCTCTCTCCCATACAAAGTGTCAGAGGTCAGTTAGGGGGCGGGGCCACGCTCAGACAGTGTTTCCCTTCACTTGTACAAACAAGGCTTTGATGCACAACACAACAGAAACATCATAGTGGCAGAAAGGCTTGTTGAAGTAAGACAGGAGAGGTCATCTGTTAAAGACGACTACGCCCAGAAATGATTAGGGTTGGACAATTATGGCTAAAATGATAATCCCCATTATTCTCCTAGACATTGTGATCATCACCTTGACTATTTTCAGCAACAGCAGGCAATCTAACCCCCTAACCCTAACCCAATCTAATCCCCTAACCCTAACCCAATCTAACCCCCTAACCCTAACCCAATCTAACCCCCTAACCCTAACCCAATCTAACCCCCTAACCCTAACCCAATCTAACCCCTAACCCAATCTAACCCCCTAACCCTAACCCAGTCTAACCCCCTAACCCTAACCCAATCTAACCCTAACCCAATCTAACCCCCTAACCCTAACCCAACAGCAGGCAATCTAACCCCCTAACCCTAACCCAATCTAACCCCCTAACCCTAACCCAACAGCAGGCAATCTAACCCCCTAACCCTAACCCAATCTAACCCTAACCCAATCTAACCCCCTAACCCTAACCCAATCTAACCCCCCTAACCCTAACCCAATCTAACCCCCTAACCCTAACCCAATCTAACCCCCTAACCCTAACCCAGTCTAACCCCCTAACCCTAACCCAGTCTAACCCCCTAACCCTAACCCAATCTAACCCCCTAACCCTAACCCAATCTAACCCCCTACCCCTAACCCAGTCTAACCCCCTAACCCTAACCCAGTCTAACCCCCTAACCCTAACCCAATCTAACCCCCTAACCCTAACCCAACAGCAGGCAATCTAACCCCCTAACCCAATCTAACCCTAACCCAATCTAACCCCCTAACTCTAACCCAACAGCAGGCAATCTAACCCCCTAACCCATATATATATATATATATATATATATATATATATATATATATATATATATAGAGAGAGAGAGAGAGAGAGAGAGAGAGAGAGAGAGAGAGAGAGAGAGAGAGAGAGAGAGAGAGAGACAGAAAGGTATTAAAGCAGGCAGACAGACAGGCTGAGTAGTATGAGCCCTCAGAGGGCTCATACTACTCAGCCTGTCACTCAGCCGGCCAGGCGGCTCTCAGCAGGGATGCTGGAGCAGCATTAACTTTGCCTGCAGGCTAAAAGCACAGTACACACACACACACACACACACACACACACACTAACCAGGTCACCTGTTGCACAACCACCAGCCACACATGCACAAATGCACACACTCAGAGACAGGCCTTGCTGCACGAATGCGCTCCCTCTCTCTTTAATTTGTCACACAAGCTCTCTCTCTCTCTCTCTCTCCCTGCAGGATAATGAGTATGAACATCTCGGCTCTGCCTTCTTGCACTAATTGCCAGTTACTATTTATTAGGGCTGTGGCGATTCACTTATCTCCCGATTCGATACTATCACGATTCTTGGGTGCCGATTCGATTCATATTGCGATTCTTAAGTATTGCGATTCTACGATTATTGCGATTCGATATTACGATTTATTGCGATTTTTGTTAATTTTTTTCTTTTCTTTTTTCAGTTTGTTTGCTTTTTTACACTAGATTAGAACATGGGAAAAGTTGAATCATACACTAGAGACTGTATATTATATATCATGAGTAGGGCTGGGCGATATAGTTAAAAACAGGGGCGGACTGGGATCATAATTCAGGCCGGGCATTAGATACCAAGCAGGCCAGGCCGATATGGGCCAACGCGCGTGAAATTTGGGCCGTTTGAAGCCAGATTTGGGCCGTTTGAAGTCCAATTTTACAATGAGATGCACCCACTTTAACCCTGAAGTGTAATTATTACTTCAGACTAACTAATAAAGTAATAAAACCACTAGTAAACCAGTAGGCGGCGCCTAGCCTGCTGTTCAGTGAGTGGCCTGAGTGCAAGCACCCAAAAATTTTTTTTTTTTTTTTTTTTTTTTTTTTTTTTTTAATTTGCGATTATCGATTCTGGAATAAAAGATCGATCCAAAAAATCGTGACATTAAAAATCCCGATACTTAGGTGAATCGATTTTTTCCCCCACCCCTACTATTTATCAATACACATGTGAGAGAAAATGGTATCGAGCAACATTAATTGACAGTATATGGTAAGAATAAGAGTCTGTGTATGCAGGTGACTCTGTAGTCAAAGCTTTGTTAAATCATATATATATCCATGTTTTAATAAGAAGCCCCACTCCTGGCATCATCAGTCATAGAGCCGTCCATTCATACCTCTGCCGGACCGACAGTAGAGAGGGACCAACTCCAAAAACACATCATGCACCGTATGATGAGGACCTCATATGATGCACTCCCACACTCTGTGCAGTCCCGCTCCTACACCCGCTCCTCCACCAGCTCCTACACCAGCTCCTACACCAGCTCCTACACCAGCGCACTTCACCAAGGCTCCAGTGACTTTGAATAGGAAAGTCTATTTGAAGGAAAGAGCAGGTGATGCTGACATTTAGTGCATTCAGTTTGGTCCAACTGTCCCTGCTTTAAGGACTTTTCAGGTGGAGAGCGATTAGCGAGTGGGCAGGTTCCATATAGAGACTAGTGGGCAGGTTCCATATAGAGACTAGTGGGCAGGTTCCATATAGAGACTAGTGGGCAGGTTCCATATAGAGACTAGTGGGCAGGTTCCATATACAGACTAGTGGGCAGGTTCCATATAGAGACTAGTGCAGCGTTTCTCAACTGGTGGGTCGCGACCCAAAGGTGGGTCGCGGGGCCGTTTTGATTGGGTCGCGGACATTGGCCCAAAAAAAAAAAAAAAAAAAAATCATATTTCATTTGAGTTAAATTCAGATTATTGAAACTGGATTAGCCTGACCAGTTTTACTTGTTTAACAAGCTGAAGCATATGCTCTGCCTGTAATTCAAGAGAAGTCTGCCTTTTCATTTCATATTTAATTTTAGTTCAATTCAGATGATTGAAACTGGATTAGCATGGCCCCAGTTTAATTAAAAGTTATGACCAGTTTAACTAAAAAGCATATAGCCTGCCTGTGATTCCTTTTTATTTCATATTAGTTAAATTCAGACTATTGAAACTGGATTAGCATGACCAGGTTAACTTGTTTTATTATTATTATTATGATTATTAACTTGTTTAAAAACATATAGGCATGTAATTCAAGATAAGTCTGCCTTTTATTTCATAGAGTTCAAATAAGACTTTCTGAGCATGACCAGTTTGACTTGTTTAAATTTAAAAACATATAGGCCTGTAATTCAAGTCTGCCTTATTTCAATTGGTTTTTAGCCCTAGTTGCACTTCTGTTGCACTTTTTTGTTCATTTGAGGTTTATAACAGTGCATGAAGGCATTGTGTATTAAATGAATGCCCTATTTTTTGTGCAATACATTTGAGTGGTTTAAAACAAAATCTGAAATTTGGGTTGCGACTTCATGACAAGGAAAATAGTGGGTCCTGAGGCTACACCAGTTGAGAACCACTGGACTAGTGGGCAGGTTCCATATAGAGACTAGTGGGCAGGTTCCATATAGAGACTAGTGGGCAGGTTCCATATAGAGACTAGTGGGCAGGTTCCATATAGAGACTAGTGGGCAGGTTCCATATAGAGACTAGTGGGCAGGTTCCATATAGAGACTAGTGGGCAGGTTCCATATAGAGACTAGTGGGCAGGTTCCATATAGAGACTAGTGGGCAGGTTCCATATAGAGACTAGCGGGCAGGTTCCATATAGAGACTAGTGGGCAGGTTCCATATAGAGACTAGTGGGCACAATCCTGGGCATTACCCCTGCTCTAGTCATCAGCCTAACACAGCAGATTACCCCTGCTCTAGTCATCAGCCTATCAGAACACAGTAGATCACCCCTGCTCTAGTCATCAGCCTATCACAACACAG
This sequence comes from Poromitra crassiceps, assembly GCF_964638095.1. Classification (NCBI taxonomy): domain Eukaryota; kingdom Metazoa; phylum Chordata; class Actinopteri; order Beryciformes; family Melamphaidae; genus Poromitra; species Poromitra crassiceps. The sequence continues at coordinate 9,897,984 of NC_139637.1, forward strand.
CAGAGTACACCTGCTCTAGTCATCAGCCTAACACAGCAGATTACCCCTGCTCTAGTCATCAGCCTAACACAGCAGATTACCCCTGCTCTAGTCATCAGCCTAACACAGCAGATTACCCCTGCTCTAGTCACCAGCCTATCACAACACAGCAGAGTACCCCTGCTCTAGTCATCAGCCTATCAGAACACAGCAGATTACCCCTGCTCTAGTCACCAGCCTATCACAACACAGCAGAGTACACCTGCTCTAGTCATCAGCCTAACACAGCAGATTACCCCTGATCTAGTCATCAGCCTAACACAGCAGATTACCCCTGCTCTAGTCATCAGCCTATCAGAACACAGCAGATTACCCCTGCTCTAGTCACCAGCCTATCACAACACAGCAGAGTACCCCTGCTCTAGTCATCAGCCTATCAGAACACAGCAGATTACCCCTGCTCTAGTCACCAGCCTATCACAACACAGCAGAGTACACCTGCTCTAGTCATCAGCCTAACACAGCAGATTACCCCTGCTCTAGTCATCAGCCTAACACAGCAGATTACCCCTGCTCTAGTCATCAGCCTATCAGAACACAGCAGATCACCCCTGCTTTAGTCATCAGCCTATCACAACACAGCAGATTACCCCTGCTCTAGTCATCAGCCTATCAGAAGAACACATGTAGCTTGCTGACCCACCAATGATAGAGAGGGGAAAATCAGTATTGTTTGATTTTCATTACAAGAAAGCACTGCTGGTACGATACTGTTGCAAATGAGTTTTGTATCCGTTTCAAATGTTTAGTATATCGATGACAACCTTAATCCCAAATTGAGAAAGTTCCTATTTTGCTGTTTTCTACACAACATAGCCTTGTAAGTAGTTTTAGGAGCATAGCAGCACAGTGTAGCATCCTGTGTCTCTATAGGCTAAAGCAGTGGTCAGGCCAACAGCACATGATGCGTTTCATTATACAGACTCGTGCTGTTCCCATACAGTATCTACCCCCCCTGGGGGCAGTGTACACTAGCCTGGCTGGCTAATCTAATGTCATGTGTGTGACCCACTGCTTCCTGGGAGAAGCTTCTGGCCTAAAAGCAGCTAACTCTCCTCACCGCTAACTTGCATCATGTGTGGAAAAAAATAAAATGCTCCACAACCGATCAGAATGTACTAGTAACGGCTTCCGGTCGTCACCAGGCTGGAATTTGAATGGGTGTGAAATCGGGTCGTAACACATCTGTTTGCTGTGACGCACGTGTGCACACACACACACACACACACACACACACACACACACACACACACACACACACACACACACACACACACACACACACACACACACACACACACTTTGGCCCAGCAGCTGAGGTCACAGCTGTTTGACAGTCAGCAGCCAAAACATCACTTGTGTGAGCGCAGAAGCAGAAATCCTCTTCCTATAACCTCCACGCCAACTTGTCTCAATCTAAAGGTTGGTCAGGATTGTTTTCAGCAGGAATCTAAAGGTTGGTCAGGATTGTTCTCAGCAGGAATCCGCATAGAACCTAAATTTAACAAGAAAAAATATGAGGGGATATCATCCATGCAGGAAATCCACACAGTGGCTGCTAGATTCCAATTCCAGGTATTTTACCAGCCCAACTGCATCTTGAGAAAGAATCTGGACTTCTGATCAATAGGATTGAGAAGTTTGGCAGCCATCAGATCAGTCATTAGTTTACCAGCAAAATAACCGTTGCCCCGGGCAGCATTTCGATTTCAGAAGACACCCCAAAATAGATACAGAGAGCCCATCGTGCTGCTGGATCTCCTCATTGAGAAAACACAGAACCTCCATTCACAAGGTAACAGCCCCCCCCGCCTGCATCCATGGCACCCTGATACCATCTAGGTCACGCTGCTCTCTCCTCTCAGCAGCTCGGAGCAGAGCTATGAGCTATGAGCTATGGAGTGGCTGACATCTTCTGCCTGCCTGCCTGCCTGCCTGGCAAACAAAGGGGAGCCATGTGAAAGAGGCATGGCATCTTTGCTGTTAAAGGTAGGTAACGTGTCGGACAATCTCAGCTGGAGCTCTACACTACATTTCCATATAGAGACTAGTGGGCAGGTTCCATATAGAGACTAGTGGGCAGGTTCCATATAGAGACTAGTGGGCAGGTTCCATATAGAGACTAGTGGGCAGGTTCCATATAGAGACTAGTGAGCAGGTTCCATATAGAGACTATTGAGCAGGTTCCATATAGAGACTAGTGAGCAGGTTCCATATAGAGACTAGTGAGCAGGTTCCATATAGAGACTAGTGAGCAGGTTCCATATAGAGACTAGTGAGCAGGTTCCATATAGAGACTATTGAGCAGGTTCCATATAGAGACTAGTGAGCAGGTTCCATATAGAGACTAGTGAGCAGGTTCCATATAGAGACTAGTGAGCAGGTTCCATATAGAGACTAGTGAGCAGGTTCCATATAGAGACTAGTGAGCAGGTTCCATATAGAGACTAGTGAGCAGGTTCCATATAGAGACTAGTGGGCAGGTTCCATATAGAGACTAGTGAGCAGGTTCCATATAGAGACTAGTGAGCAGGTTCCATATAGAGACTAGTGAGCAGGTTCCATATAGAGACTAGTGGGCAGGTTCCATATAGAGACTAGTGGGCAGGTTCCATATAGAGACTAGTGGGCAGGTTCCATATAGAGACTAGTGAGCAGGTTCCATATAGAGACTAGTGAGCAGGTTCCATATAGAGACTAGTGGGCAGGTTCCATATAGAGACTAGTGGGCAGGTTCCATATAGAGACTAGTGAGCAGGTTCCATATAGAGACTAGTGAGCAGGTTCCATATAGAGACTAGTGAGCAGGTTCCATATAGAGACTAGTGGGCAGGTTCCATATAGAGACTAGTGGGCAGGTTCCATATAGAGACTAATGGGCAGGTTCCATATAGAGACTAGTGGGCAGGTTCCATATAGAGACTAGTGAGCAGGTTCCATATAGAGACTAGTGAGCAGGTTCCATATAGAGACTAGTGGGCAGGTTCCATATAGAGACTAGTGGGCAGGTTCCATATAGAGACTAGTGGGCAGGTTCCATATAGAGACTAGTGGGCAGGTTCCATATAGAGACTAGTGGGCAGGTTCCATATAGAGACTAGTGAGCAGGTTCCATATAGAGACTAGTGAGCAGGTTCCATATAGAGACTAGTGGGCAGGTTCCATATAGAGACTAGTGGGCAGGTTCCATATAGAGACTAGTGGGCAGGTTCCATATAGAGACTAGTGGGCAGGTTCCATATAGAGACTAGTGGGCAGGTTCCATATAGAGACTAGTGAGCAGGTTCCATATAGAGACTAATGGGCACAATCCTGGGCATTACCCCTGCTCTAGTAACGTGTCGGACAATCTCAGCTGGAGCTCTACACTACATTTACACCTAAATTGGCTTTCACCACTACAGTACATGGGTCATGTAATATGGATGTAACACCCCAAAATTGCAGCCGACTGTCTGCATTATACACACACGCACACACACACACACACACACACACACACACACACACACATACACACACAATTAAAATCACGATACAGCCTACTTCCTATCAGCTAATACAATAATTATTACGATATTAGTCAATTAGTGCGTTAACACTATAAAGGCCATGGGAAAAACTGCCAAGAACACCCATTTATGTCACAACACATTTCTGCACCTACAAACACACACAGACGCACAGATGCGCACACACACACACACACACACACACGTCTGAAAAACGAACGCGCCATTCTCCTTGAGCACATTGCACTGAGTCAGCAGTCAGCACCCTATAATGAAAGGGTGCTGCACCGCATCAGTGACCGCTGCTGTAAATAATGTATTGTATACTGAAAATATCTGAAAAGTATAAAAAATATATATCATTGGTATTGAGGCATATTATATTGCGATCAATAATAATATAGATTTATTGTCCACCCCTACTGGAGTACTGCATCCTCAACTAGGGATGGGGCTGATCCGATCCAATATCGGGTGCCGATATGGCACTAATTCACGGATCGGATCGGAATTGAATTTTTTTTTAATTATTATTATTTTGCAATTCCAGCGCACAGCTGGCCGTAATTTGTATAATAATGTATAATAGTATCCTTCTTTGCCTTGTATATTTTCTTAAATTTTGTCTGCTTTTTGCAAGGTATATTTTAAAAAAAAAACTTTAATTGGCCAAATCTTTGCCTACACTGTATATTCAAGAAAAATATTGGTATCGGCATAATATCGGTATCGGCAGATATCCAAATTCAGGTATCGCAATCGGATCGGAAGTGAAAAAAGTGGATCGGTGCATCCCTATCCTCAACCACAGTTCAGGGAAAAGGAAAGGTGAGGTTAACAGCAGTATCATTCACTACAATCACTATGACTACTACTACAGATAAATATGCAGTGCATCTGTGAGTTTCAGCAAGCTAACTAAGACTTTTTCACTAATTTCAATTTTTAATTTCAATTTTAAAAAAGAGTGGAAAAGCCAGGATAGTGAAGATCTGCATGGTCTGAAAAGCCAGGATAGTGAAGATCTGCATGGTCTGAAAAGCCAGGATAGTGAAGGTCAGCATGGTCTGAAAAGCCAGGATAGTGAAGGTCAGCATGGTCTGAAAAGCCAGGATAGTGAAGGTCAGCATGGTCTGAAAAGCCAGGATAGTGAAGGTCAGCATGGTCTGAAAAGCCAGGATAGTGAAGATCTGCATGGTCTGAAAAGCCAGGATAGTGAAGATCTACATGGTCTGAAAAGCCAGGATAGTGAAGATCTACATGGTCTGAAAAGCCAGGATAGTGAAGGTCAGCATGGTCTGAAAAGCCAGGATAGTGAAGGTCAGCATGGTCTGAAAAGCCAGGATAGTGAAGGTCAGCATGGTCTGAAAAGCCAGGATAGTGAAGGTCAGCAGCATGGTCTGAAAAGCCAGGATAGTGAAGGTCAGCATGGTCTGAAAAGCCAGGATAGTGAAGGTCAGCATGGTCTGAAAAGCCAGGATAGTGAAGGTCAGCATGGTCTGTGGTGAAATCTCACGACAAAGGCTGTGTGGCAAAAGCTCTGTGTTTTCAAGATCTCTGGGCGGTTTAACTGTATCTGCACTGCAGCCTCTTAAAGCCCTCCTCTAGTGTATTGACATTTTGAAGAGATTCCATGTGTTGCTGAGTCCTGCGCTGGCCTGTTGATTAGCCTCACTGTTCCTCAGTATTTTTTCATTTTGTGCTCAAAGTTCAAAAACTAAAATGTTGCTAAGAACAGGTGATGACATCAGAAATGATAGAACGCTAGTGATTACGTCACGTGTCACGTCATGACTGATACAGTAAATACAGTATACAGTTTATAGCTAGCGTTAGCCTCTGGCCTTAGCTAGCTGTTAGCTACATATGTTAGTTAGGTCGGTGTAAAACACCACTGAATGACCAATTTGATATAACTGTTAACCAGTTCAATTCATGCTCTTTCCATGAAGCCCATCAGCTTTGATATCTGTTGGCCGGTTTGTTGATAAGAAGAATATTGTAGCTTCTAAACTAACGTTTTTACGGAGACGCGGGTAAACAAGTATGGCCGCATACTGTTTCTGCTATTTCCAGTGTGGGTGCAGACAAAGAGTATAAAAGCAAGAGGCAAATCTGTTCTGCTTTTTTTTACAACAGCGCTGCAGTCACTATGCTGCAGTGGAACACCCATTAGCCTTCGGTTCTTATCAATCTAAGTTCTTTGGCGCAAATCATGACGTGCAATTATACAGCACGCACTCGTGTGTTTGAAAATGGAACAGCAAACGTTACACACAACGTTACACACACAACGTTACACACACACAACGTTACACAGGTAGAAAAAGTGACTGGAGAAGCCTTTAAGGCCTTTAAGGCATTGATTGTTAATAGTTCCATTTAAGACGCATTAAGGCTAGTTTAGGGGCTACTGAAGTCAAACAGGCAGATAGAAAATGTGGATGATGAAGTAGTAGTCTAGCAGCAAGTCCTCAAAAAAGGCTTTAGTTTTTGAGATACCCCTACCCGAGGTAGAACAAATGACAACAATGATTTTTCTTATCTTTAGGGTCTCCCATTAATGAAATTGATTGTTGTCAAAAAAAAAATTGGGGGAAAAGATGTTTTTTGGCTGTTCTTTAGAACTACCCCAATCCCTGAAAAAGAGCCAAATTAGGCCAGTCCGAATAGGGGAAAGGTGACAAAAAAGCCAATAACTTGAGAATGCTCACTCTTTTCCTCATCAGATTTGCTGAGGTATGAACCAGGTGGCTGCCCTACATCACCAAATAGTCAAAAAATGATTTACCTAAAAAGATAATGAATTATAGTCCTGTAAATATAGCTTTAGTTTAGGCGGAAATTGTAATTTGTGGTGATAGGAACATAGGACTCTATCACTTTTCTCTCATTTATCAGAAAAACTGAAATCCCTGAAAAATATACCATTACGGAGTTGTCTAGGGTGCTATTGAACACTGACCAGTAGCTGTATGGAGATATCTGGTACAGTTGTTTTGCAAATGAGATTTCTTTAGACATAGGCCTACTACCTCTTCTCTGAAACAGTCAAATTAGGTCACTGGCATAATAGTCTATAAGTTAAGAATGCTCACTCTGATGGTCATCATATTTGGAGAGGGAAATACCAGGTGGCTGAACTACATCACCAAATAGTCAGAATGTGAGTAACCCAATAAAATAAAGATTATCTAAATTACAAACCACCTGGAGCGGCTGTAGCTCAGGAGGTAGAGCGGGTTGTCCACTAATCGTTTTGGATCAAAGAGGTCGGTGGTTCAATTCCCACCTCCTCCAGTCTGCATGTCGAAGTGTCCTTGGTCAAGATACTGAACCCCAAATTGCTCCTGATGGTGTGCCAGCACCCTAACCTGCCGCCATCGGTGGTAAATGGCAAATGGTAAATGGCCTGCATTTATATAGCGCTTTTATCCAAAGCGCTTTACAATCAGTAGATAGTCTACATTCACCCATTCATACACCGATGGCGGCAGGCAGGCCGGGAGCAAGGAGGGTTAAAGGTGTCTTGCCCAAGGACACAGCGACAGCAGCTGGGAGGGAGCGGGGATCGAACCGCCAACCCTTGCGTCATTGGCCGACCCGCTCTACCTCCTGAGCTAAAGCCGCCCCGGTGCATGAATAGGTGAATGTACCTACTGATTGTAAAGCGCTTTAAATAAAAGCGCTATATAAATGCAAGCCATTTACCATTACCATAAAACAGAAATAACAAGCTGTAAATATTGGAAGTTTGATTGAAACTGGAACATTAATCCAAGTATAATAGTAATCATAATACATAATACACAATCACAAAAACAGACTAGAAAAACGGACTAGAAAACAAAATAACCAAGGCAAAAATAAAACAGAACAGAGAAATAAAAAGTGGCTGCTTATTTGTCCAGGTATATGGACACTTTTTTCACAGCCAAAGTCCAAATATCCAAATATGAAATACAGTATCAGGCCTTTGTTGAACGTATTATGACCCTACCAGATTATTGTGCCAGTGTTTGGGAGTCTGGGGCACATTCACAACCTTATACTCCATTTACTGCAATTGTAAGGATTGCAAAATACTGATGCAAACAAAACTGTCTAAATATTGTTCAGTCTGGAGGCAGCCTGTCTATCTGGAGATGATCATGTTTAATATACTGCATCCTTAGTATCATTGTCCATTTGTCAGATTAAGCTATCACAATGTTACATTCTTTCCTCTTCTGTGTATCATATTGTAAGCTTTTTCCGAAGTATTTGGATCTTTCATTGTTGCTGCGCATAAGATGTTGGAAGGCCAACAGAGAAGCACTGACACTTTCCACTCTCTCCACAGTTTGGATCTTTGCAATACAAGTGAGTAATGTCTCTCACTTCTGTAGGTGCTGGGGGGTTTCCTAAATAGGACTGGTTGGCTCCATCTCTGGCAATCCATCCCTTGACGATAGGACTCCATAACAGGAGTTTGGGCATGTGACTGTGAAACCATATCAGTGTCTGATACATTGCTCTTGCTGTCTACCAGCATGTCATGCACTCACTGGCTGTGACACAACAAGTAGTTTGTACAGAATAGGAAAGACAACAGCATTCACCAAACTCAAGACCCATCTCAGTGAGCTCAAAGATCTGGCCCATTTTGGACTCTTCCAGCTTGGAAGTCTTTGCCAGTCGCAAGAGAATTTGCACTTCTGCTTTACGGAAAAAATAAAAAGGAAAATGGACTGATGTGCACAAACTTGGATGAACTGAGGTTCATAATTGCATCAACAACATATGCAGCCTCTGCAAATTTGCCACCAACAGATGATGCATTTGCACAACATGTGCAAAGAGCAATGTATCAGACAGCGATATGGTGTCACAGTCACATGCCCAAACCAATGTTATGGAGTCCTATCGGCAAGGGATGGATTGTCAGAGATGGAGCCATTAAACCAGTCCTATTTAGGAAACCCCCAGCACCTACAGAAGTGAGAGACATTACTTACTTGTATTGCAAAGATCCAAACTGTTAAAAGAGTGGAAAGTGCCAGTGCCTCTCTGTTGGCCTCCCCTGTACGGAGTTCGGCACCTGCTGTGCAGAATGTCAAAATGTGTCCCCAAACATCTGAGGAACCTGACATTTGACATTCTAGTATCTATATACTTGACCTCTCACTGAAACACATCTTATGTACGCGCAGCAACAATGAAACATCCAAATACTTCGGAAAAAGGTTACAATATGATACACAGAAGAGGATTTTTTTTTACATTGTGATAGCTTAATCTGACAAATGGACAATGATACTAAGGATATATTAAACATGATTGTCTCCAGATAGACAGGCTGCCTACAGACTGAGCAATATTTAGACAGTTTGTTTGCATCAGTCTTTTGCAAGCCTTACAATTGCAGTCCATGGAGTATAAGCTTGTGAATGTGCCCCAGACTCCCAAACACTGGCACAATAATCTGGTACGGTCATAATACGTTCAACAAAGGGCTGATACTGTATTTCATATTTGGATATTTTGACTTTGGCTGTGAAACAAGTGTCCATATGCCAGGTCAAATGAGCAGTTTTTTTTTCTAGTCTGTTTTCCTGTTTTTGTTCATGAAATGAAATGAAGCACTGAGATTTGGGGCTACCATAAAACAAATGTATTATGATTACTATTATACTTGTATTATTCCATCATGTCAAGACAGGAGATACTACTGATTTATAGTTTGGATTAATGTTCCAGTTTCAATAAAACTTCCAATATTTACACCTTGTATTTCTATGTTTTAGAGGCTTGTAATTTAGATCAAATTTATTTTATTGGGTTCCCCACATTCTGACTATTTGGGGATGTAGTTCAGCCACCTGGTATTTCCCTCTCCAAATATGATGATCATCAGAGTGAGCATTCTTAACTTATAGGCCACAGTACCCATCTGACCTCAAACACTATACCGTCCCAACTCCAACATCCCCTTCATCTCCAAAACTCTTGAGAGGGTGGTTGCCGCCCAACTCCAGTCCCACCTCGACTCAAACAACCTCCACAAACCATTTCAATATGATTTCCGCCCTAATCACAGCACTGAAACAGCCCTGTTAAAAATAAATAATGACTTCCTCCGTGCAGCTGACTCTGGAATCCTCACCATCCTCATCCTCCTTGACCTCTCCACTGCTTTCGATACCATGTCCCACCCACTACTTGTGGAGCACCTGGCGAACATTGAAATCACTGGTGTTGCACTTTCCTGGTTTGCATCCTACCTCCCGACAGACAACAGTTTGTCCAACTAGGGAACCACTCGTCCGGGTGTTCTGCCATTTGACCGAGGGGTCAGTATTGGGTCCACTCCTATTCATCACCTACCTCCTCCCCCTGGGTAAAATCCTCCGACACTATGGTGTCCAGTTTCACTGCTACGCCGATGATACCCAGGTCTATATCTCCACCAAACCCACCACCGCTCTTCCTCCCACTCCCTCACTGCCTGCCTCCACGACATCAGGAGCTGGATGAGCAGTAACTTCCTAAAGTTAAATGCCAGTAAAACCGAGGCCCTCCTCATCGGCTCCAAAAACATCCTCTCCAAAGCTCAAAACACCACTGCCCCAAACATCATCATTGACAGCTTCCCTGTTCCCTTCTCCACCCAAGTCAAGAGCCTCTGCGTCATTCTGAACAGCACCCTCTCCTTTGCACCCCACATAAAAAACATCACCCGGTCTGCTTTCTTCCACATCCGCAACATCTCCAGACTCCGCCCATCCCTGTCCCAACACAGCACCAAAGTCCTCATCCTGATCCACGTTACATCCCAGATTAATTACTGCAGCTCTCTTCTCTCTGGCCTACCCACCAAATTGCTCAACAGACTCCAAATGCCTGGATCATCACCCGCACTAAATCATCTGACCACCTCACCCCTGTCCTCATTCAACTCCACTGGCTTCCCATTCACTACTGGATTGACTTCAAAAACCTTCTGCTCACTTACAAAGCCCTACACAACCTAGCACCCACCCATCTCTCTGACCTCCTCCAGGAATACACCCCTTCCCGCTCCCTACGCTCTTCCTCAGCTGGCCTCCTGACTGTCCCGCCTCCCTCGCCTCAGTACCATGGGTGCTAGGGCCTTCAGCTGCTCTGCACCCAGACTCTGGAACTCGTTGCCATCACACATCCAACAGTCTGACTCCATCACCACATTCAAATCCCACCTCAAAACCCACCTGTTCAAATTGGCCTACTACCTTTAATCATATACAGTACTCAATCTGTTATTCGCCTGCCGTGTGTATCTCCTGTCTTTTCTTATATCTACGCTCGTCATATTTTAATGATGCTGGTGTTTGCAATGCTTGTTTTTATGTATGATATTTTAGAATATCATGTCTCTTTTATGCACTGTACAATGACCTTGGGTGTTTTGAAAGGTGTCACCAAATAAAATGTATTATTATTATGTTTACAGGACTATAATTCATTATCTTTTTAGGTAAATCATTTTTTGACTATTTGGTGATGTAGGGCAGCCACCTGGTTCATACCTCAGCAAATCTGACAAGGAAAAGAGTGAGCATTCCCAAGTTATAGGCTTTTATGCCACTTATTCCCCATTCAGAATAACATACAATAATTTGACTGTTTCAGTGAAGAGGTAGTAGGCCTATGTCTAAAGAAATCTCATTTGCAATAGAACTGTACCAGATATCTCCATACAACTACTGGTCAGTGTTCAATAGCACCCTAGACAATTCAGTAATGGTATATTTTTCAGGGATTTCAGTTTTTCTGATAAATGAGAGAAAAGTGATGGAGTCCTATGTTCCTATCACCACAAAGTACAATTTCCGCCTAAACTAAAGCTATATTTACAGGACTATAAGTCATTATCTTTTTAGGTAAATCATTTTTTGACTATTTGGTGATGTAGGGCAGCCACCTGGTTCATACCTCAGCAAATCTGATGAGGAAAAGAGTGAGCATTCTCAAGTTATTGGCTTTTTTGTCACCTTTCCCCTATTCGGACTGGCCTAATTTGGCTCTTTTTCAGGGATTGGGGTAGTTCTAAAGAACAGCCAAAAAAACATCTTTTCCCCCAATTTCTTTTTTGACAACAATCAATTTAATTAATGGGAGACCCTAAAGATGAGAAAAATCATTGTTGTCATTTGTTCTACCTCGGGTAGGGGTATCTCAAAATCTGAGGGCCCATTCTGCTAGACTATAGATTGGAATGGCAGATGAAGGCTGCCTTGCTGAACTGTCTGTTCGATGGGATTTTCTGAGCCTGAGTTCAATGTGTTTAAACACACCTCACACTGTCTCTTCTAGTTTATCAAGAGATAAGATGAGAGATTGTGACTATATCAGTGACGAGGCTTCAGGCTATATCAGTGACGAGGCTTCAGACTATATCAGTGAAAAGGCTTCAGGCTATATCAGTGTAGGGTTGTCACGATACCAAAATTATGACTTCGATACCGATACCTGCCTAAATATCGCGATACTCGATACTTAAACGATACCACGGCAAAAAGCTAAAACAACAGGAAAAGTCGTGTAATAATGGACGACAGAAGAACATGGGAGTTAAAATTCATGTTTTGAGTCTTCATCATACTTTATGTGGTGTTCAAAGATAGCTGGGGAAGGCTGCCTCAACTGATTCTGCTGGCATCTCATTTGACTCAATAGAAAATGAGGAAATGTGTTCAGTAGAGCGCAGAATAGAATAATGTCTGTTCAGTCTACTTTAGTGTAATCTGAGTTTGAGCTTCATCATTAAGTGCCAGATTTACAGTTAATCTCATGTATCTTTATTTATTTCCACAATAAAATGTATGTGGTAGCCTATGTGGTGTCAAGTGTTTTCTTGTTTGTTCATACATGTAGGCTAGGTGAGTTTTTGACAATTAGTATAACATTAATCATGGATTATTCTAAATAAATAAATAATTCTCAGTGTTATTAAAGCTTTTACATGGTAATATGCAGTAATCTGATGTTCCTTATACTTAGTGTATGTGATTTATTTGACAGTTAACGTTATACAGTTTGCAACCTCATATCACTCTTAAACACCGTCATATAGCCTACCCCCTTGGCAGAGGTTAGGCGCATTGCCTTTAATTGCCTCGTCAAACGAACTGAAAAACGTTTGCTTGTCACAAAATAAATCACACTCGCTTGACTTGACGTTATCACATTCGCTAAACTGTGACACTTTGTACTAGTCGGATCGTCTGTTGGAGAGATGCTTTGGCAAGTCAAGTGGACGTGTTGTCTCCCTTTTGCCTGTGTAAACATCGTTTTACAGACGGACAGCTTTGATGTCCGTGCATGCTTCGGCATAGCCGTTGTAATCTGACTGTATGGTTGTAATATTAAGTGCTGACTCCGCCCGTGTGTGGGCCAGATTCAACATACGCTGTTAGAAATGACAAGCAAACCCTATCCTGCTGCTCTCAGGTAGGATAGAGGCTGCAGTGAAGGCGAAGCGCTGTGTGTGTCAGACAGGCAGAGCGAACGAGAGAGAGAGAGAGAGAGAGAGAGAGAGAGGGAGAAAAGCCAGCAGGCAAAATCCGTAGAGATTCAACACATTAACGTTGCTTCCCATGGTCAGAAAAAGTCGCCAGATTTGTCGCTAGTTGCCTTTGAGAAATAAAGTCGCCACGTGGGTCTGAAAAGTAGCTAAATATATCGACAAAGTCGCCAAGTTGGCAACACTGCATGTCCACCCGATCGGCTGAACAGAGGACTGGAGAGTGGAGTGTCAGTGAGACAGGGGAGGGCGGACTTGGCACGCCCACAGGGAGTTGAAACAGACAGAGCAAAGCTGCAACACACAGACTCCGGTGGAGAAACAGACGGTGGCACATGGATGCAACGCAACTCATGTCATTTTTTAAAGTACCGGTACTAAATTAACGTGGTATAGTATCCTTTTTAACGTCAGGGTATCGCGGTACTGTTGTAGTACCGGTATACCGTGCAACCCTATATCAGTGATGAGGCTTCAGACTATATCAGTAGACTCAGCCCTCAGTCTTAATCCGTTTCACTCCTGTAAGACTGAGAATATTACTATTTAAATCTTTGCATAACGTTAGGTGGCGCTGTTGGAAGCCTTGCATCGGAGAACCAATCATGAGTGTTGTGGGCGGGCCTGCTTTCTGGGGGCAGTGACGCTCATGCAGAACCAGTGTTTCGCAAAACATCGCCGCGTTTGCGGAGAAACATATTAATCACTTAGAAACAAACGTAACCTGTTAATAGGGCGTGTTTCATCCGGCCCCGGCGGCTAGAGGTCTTTCCCCCAGCGATAAGCCCGACTCCCGAGGCTACGTTACAGAGCCTGCTGTCTGATGACTTCACAGCACTTCACAGTAGCAAGCGGGCCACTTCCGGGTAGGAAACATTATTGTAAAATAAACAACAGCTATAAATTTTGTTTGGAGCATATCAGCTTCATGCTCTGTGTTAGGACTATGATAAATGGCATTGCCGCTACCAAATAAAATTCTAATAATAAATGTAGGCGTGTCTGCTGCCGGCCGTTCTCGCCGGGCTCTGACAGACAGTTTCTGACAGTGAAATTCCCAGACGTTTGGTGGCGCAGCTCACCAAACGTCTGGGAGCCGAGACTACTATATCAGTGAAAAGGCTTCAGACTATATCAGTGATGAGGCTTCAGGCTATATCAGTGACAAGGCTTCAGGCTATATCAGTGACGAGGCTTCAGACTATATCAGTGACAAGGCTTCAGACTATATCAGTGACAAGGCTTCAGGCTATATCAGTGACAAGGCTTCAGGCTATATCAGTGACAAGGCTTCAGACTATATCAGTGACAAGGCTTCAGACTATATCAGTGATGAGGCTTCAGACTATATCAGTGATGAGGCTTCAGGCTATATCAGTGACAAGGCTTCAGACTATATCAGTGACAAGGCTTCAGACTATATCAGTGACAAGGCTTCAGGCTATATCAGTGACAAGGCTTCAGACTATATCAGTGACAAGGGTTCAGACTATATCAGTGATGAGGCTTCAGGCTATATCAGTGATGAGGCTTCAGACTATATCAGTGATGAGGCTTCAGACTATATCAGTGACAAGGCTTCAGACTATATCAGTGATGAGGCTTCAGACTATATCAGTGATGAGGCTTCAGACTATATCAGTGATGAGGCTTCAGACTATATCAGTGATGAGGCTTCAGACTATATCAGTGACGAGGCTTCAGACTATATCAGTGATGAGGCTTCAGACTATATCAGTGATGAGGCTTCAGACTATATCAGTGACGAGGCTTCAGACTATATCAGTGATGAGGCTTCAGACTATCAGTGATGAGGCTTCAGACTATATCAGTGATGAGGCTTCAGACTATATCAGTGATGAGGCTTCAGACTATATCAGTGACGAGGCTTCAGACTATATCAGTGACAAGGCTTCAGGCTATATCAGTGACAAGGCTTCAGGCTATATCAGTGACGAGGCTTCAGACTATATCAGTGATGAGGCTTCAGACTATATCAGTGACAAGGCTTCAGATTATATCAGTGACAAGGCTTCAGACTATATCAGTGACGAGGCTTCAGGCTATATCAGTGATGAGGCTTCAGGCTATATCAGTGACAAGGCTTCAGGCTATATCAGTGACGAGGCTTCAGACTATATCAGTGATGAGGCTTCAGACTATATCAGTGACAAGGCTTCAGACTATATCAGTGACAAGGCTTCAGGCTATATCAGTGACGAGGCTTCAGACTATATCAGTGATGAGGCTTCAGACTATATCAGTGACAAGGCTTCAGATTATATCAGTGACGAGGCTTCAGACTATATCAGTGATGAGGCTTCAGATTATATCAGTGACGAGGCTTCAGATTATATCAGTGACAAGGCTTCAGATTATATCAGTGATGAGGCTTCAGACTATATAAGTGAAAAGGCTTCAGACTATATCAGTGAAAAGGCTTCAGATTATATCAGTGACAAGGCTTCAGACTATATCAGTGACGAGGCTTCAGACTATATCAGTGACAAGGCTTCAGGCTATATCAGTGATGAGGCTTCAGACTATATCAGTGATGAGGCTTCAGACTATATCAGTGACGAGGCTTCAGACTATATCAGTGACGAGGCTTCAGACTATATCAGTGACGAGGCTTCAGACTATATCAGTGATGAGGCTTCAGACTATATCAGTGATGAGGCTTCAGACTATATCAGTGACGAGGCTTCAGACTATATCAGTGACGAGGCTTCAGACTATATCAGTGACAAGGCTTCAGGCTATATCAGTGATGAGGCTTCAGACTATATCAGTGATGAGGCTTCAGACTATATCAGTGACAAGGCTTCAGACTATATCAGTGATGAGGCTTCAGACTATATCAGTGACGAGGCTTCAGACTATATCAGTGACAAGGCTTCAGACTATATCAGTGATGAGGCTTCAGACTATATCAGTGACAAGGCTTCAGGCTATATCAGTGACGAGGCTTCAGACTATATCAGTGACGAGGCTTCAGACTATATCAGTGACGAGGCTTCAGACTATATCAGTGACAAGGCTTCAGGCTTTGTCTCCACTCATTTTCTCTCCACGTGTTCCCCCTTTCCCCTTGCACTTCCTCACTGTCTGCACGCGCACACACACGCACCCACCCACACACACACACACACACACACACACGCACCCACACACACACACACACACCATCACCACTGCAGTTGACCATCATAACATCTGAACATCAACTTACGCTCGAAGTCAGAATCGTCATCTTCATCGTCGTCTCCATTGGACTCTGTCTGCATCGGCTCACCATCGAACATCACTCCTTTCCCCAGCTTGCTGCCGCCACCGTCGCCGCCGCCATCCTGACTTCTGGTGTCCCGCAAGCGGGTGAAATACTGTACGGCAAAATCCAGCAGGTCTGAGGGTCTCTGTCGCAGCACCTCCACGGTGTAGCCCTGCAGCAGCTCGGTCAACCCCACGGGGATCTCGATACTCATGGCTGTGTGGGACTCGGCGGCGGCGATTGCTATCGATCTACAAAAGGGAGAGGAGATGACTCAGAAATGTCTTTGGGTACCGAGTCATACGTGGTTTGAGTTTTGGGGGCTATGATGTTGTTATGGATATAGCCTCATTGTTTATTTGGCCAGCTGACTTTGACTTTCCATGTGCCAGTACAGTATGTGCATGTGTGTGGCCTGTGAAAGAGTGTGTGGCTGATGACAGTGGGCAGTACAGGTAGTAGGCCTGCACGATATGAGGAAAATCTGCGATGTGCGATAACCTTGTTCAATATAGCGACGACGATACGACTTGCGATAAATAAATAAATATTAAAGTATGCATATTAGCTATACAGTTCCTATGTCTTTCTGCTTTAACTCATTGAGTGCCAATGACGACAATCGTCGTCAATTCGATTACTAACGTAGAGTGCCAATGACGACGATTGTCGTCAATTGCGTTTTTTGACGGTGGGACGTGGATCAATGCCTAATACATCTCCTGTAAAATTTTGGGGCATGTTGAATGTGTATAACCTATTTTACCGACCCATTAGGTGGCGACAGTGCTCTCCAGATTAGAGAAAGTTGAGTAAAAAACAGCAGAAAAAGCCGTGATGAAACCATTCTCATGAGAATGGTTTGGCTTTTCGCTGTCGCGCTGGGAGCCGGCGCACAACGGTGGGGGGCTCCGAAAATAGACTCTGGGTGCAGCACACTTTGAAACGCGCAGCAGAAAGCCCAGAAAGCCCAGAATCGGATGCAGCTTCATCCCAGCTCACAACCGAAACCCCAGAAACGAGCGAGCCCGATCCAGACTGCCCCGACGAGCGAACGTGGATCCGCAAGCAGCAGAGACTCGCCTGACAAGCAGCAGAGTGAGCACAGCCACCAGAGACACACCCACGGAGGAGGAGTTTGCAGTAGAGGGGGGTGGGGGTGCTGTTATATTGAAGGAAATTACTGTTCAGATGTTTCAGGTCAGAAAATATTAGTTTCAGAGTCAGTGATTTGCTTGAAATGCTTCATTTCACAAAAGGCTCAATATCTCAGCTTCTAGATGGAAACGCCTGTTTTTGCTGTTTTTGACCTATCTTCTCCGGCTGATAACTAAAGAACGGAAAATGATATCAATAAACTTTTTTTTGCTGCTGATACAATAGAGTCTCATTGTTCTTTGTGCGTGTTCGGTGTTTACATAGTAATATCACACAATATTCTGTGGGCCTCGAGAAATCACTGAAAACGCTCTGAAACTCTGGCACTGGGAGCGTCCGTTCTCCAAAAGTGGCTGGCACTCAATGAGTTAATAATGCTAACATAGACCCCAAACATAGCCTATGCCCACTGAATAAAGAAATGAAATACACACTGACTCTAGCTGAAACTACACACAGCGTGTTTGGGCTTTGGCAGAGGGGCAGAGCGCACTGTTGCAAGGGAAAAGTGGTAGCTGGATTTACAACACAAGACAAAATGATCAGATGCTGAGTGGGAATGCATGACGCATGTAAATAAAACCACTTCTTTGTTATTCATTGCGTTTCAGGCAGTCTTTGCGATGTGTTTATTGCGCATGTTCATATTGCGATGACGATGAAAATACGATTAATTGTGCAGCCCTAACAGGTAGCCAAAACAATGGCCATCAAGTTTGACAAGTGAACCAGGCTGTGGTTGAATTAGAACGTTAACGTTACTGTGTGACATTGTCACTGAGCAGCCAATGTATGTAACGTTAGCGCTGAGCCATGGAACACACAGTGCCCGCTGTGTATGTAACGTTAGCGCTGAGCCACGGAACACACAGTGCCCACTGTGTGGAGAGATGTAACGTTAGCGCTGAGCCACGGAACACACAGTGCCCACTGTGTGGAGAGATGTAACATTAGCGCTGAGCCATGGAACACACAGTGCCCTCTGTGTGGGGAGATGTAACGTTAGCGCTGAGCCACGGAACACACAGTGCCCACTGTGTGTTCCGTGGCTCAGCGCTAACGTTACATATCTCTCCACACAGTGCCCACTGTGTGTTCCGTGGCTCAGCGCTAACGTTACATATCTCCACACAGTGCCCACTGTGTGGAGAGATGTAACGTTAGCGCTGAGCCATGGAACACAGTGCCCACTGTGTGGAGATATGTAACGTTACATAGCGCTGAGCCACGGAACACACAGTGCCCACTGTGTGGAGAGATATGTAACGTTAGCGCTGAGCCATGGAACACACAGTGCCCACTGTGTATGTAACGTTAGCGCTGAGCCATGGAACACAGTGCCCACTGTGTGGAGAGATATGTAACGTTAGCGCTGAGCCACGGAACACACAGTGCCCACTGTGTGGAGAGATATGTAACGTTAGCGCTGAGCCATGGAACACACAGTGCCCACTGTGTGGAGAGATATGTAACGTTAGCGCTGAGCCATGGAACACACAGTGCCCACTGTGTGGAGAGATATGTAACGTTAGCGCTGAGCCATGGAACACACAGTGCCCACTGTGTATGTAACATTAGCGCTGAGCCATGGAACACAGTGCCCACTGTGTGGAGAGATATGGGCCTCACGTGAGCAATGGGAAGAAAGATAAGCACGCCAGTGTTATGAATTATTTACAGGATTATTAATTAAGTTATGAAAATTATTTGTATAACTTACAGCCAACTCATTCAGACTATGAGGGACAGGGGGGTGCGATATTCGGCAGAGTGGTTTTTGCAGCTGCCGAGATATGCCCCCCCCCCCTTTCTAAAGCCAGGTGACTGTTGAAACAGGGGGGGGCATTTGCCGCCGGGGGGGGCATTTCTCGGCATAACACCGGCTTTCAAATGCTGCTGTGTGAGCTGTCAAGTGGGTGGTTGGCCGGCTATGCAATTAGCTAGCTAAGTGGCTACCGTTAAGCCTTGAGAGCAGAATGAGCTAGCGTTAGTTTATTACAGCTTGATGGTTTACTGAGATCCAGAGAGATGAGTTAGCCACCTGACATAAGCTTACATAACATTAGCTATCAATACATTACTCTTAATAAATGGACCTGCGATTCCAGTGCAACGGTGGCTCCACTTTTACCTCTTTGGGCATTAGCCCTTTGCTAGCTAGTGTACCACCTTCAAGGAAACCTTTACCGTTAGCTTTAGTAGGCTATGGCGGACTGTCAGTGTGAGCAGATCAGTGGCTATAGCTGGATCAACGCACGCAAAGCAAGTAGTACACGACCGGGTAAGCCGTTTGCTAAGTCAACTGTGTGTCACTTACGTGTGTGCGAATCTGTCTGCCCAGCTAAACTAGCCAGCAGTGCCCTCCTTCCTTCTCGGTGTCTTCCCTGTTCCCTTTTATTTCGCCTCTTCTTTTTAGCCCGTCTCCTTGCCAGTGTAACGACCGTATCCCTCCAAAGACACTTATCCAATGTAACGTTTGGTAGTCAATTTTAGCAAAGCACCAGCCAGCTATAAGCGATGCTGGCTAAAATATATATATAAAAAAAAATCACTCTACTTCTCCGCTGCAGCCTCTCCGACGTCCACACGCACTGTGGAGGGTGGGACTTGTTATGGCAGTGGAGAGAGAGAGCTGGCTAGCTGAACTAGCCGACTTGCTAACTACTTGTTAGCAACTGCCTGTTTTCTTTGCGACTCCACTCTCCACACACACAATGGTCAGTTCCAGCCAGGTGACAAATCCCAAGCCGGCGGCGTTAGAGCCTTGCGAACCGCCGAAATAAATCCGTTAACTCAAACCCGAATTAGCATCGAAAAGGCTATTTCAGCGGTCTGACAACTTATCATGGGAGTTGGCTTCGAAAAGATTGTTGAGAAACACGTTTCCTGGCTCCCGGTGACAGATCCACACGCACACAGACGACTCGCTGGCACGAGCAGGCGTGAGTGAGCGAGGTCCCTCCGGGGCGTGGCTACTGAATGTACCTTACGAGTTTGACATTGATTGACAGGCTGCTCCGCCAAACATGGTTATAGGCGGGGTTAAGCACCACACCCACCCTGCCTGCCTGTCTGTCTGTCTGTCGGTCTGTCTTTCTGTCTGTCTTTCTGTCTGCCTGTCTGCCTGTCTGTCTGCCTGCCTGCCTGCCTGCCTGTCTGTCTGCCTGCCTGTCTGTCTGTCTTTCTGTCTGTCTGTCTGTCTGTCTGTCTGTCTGTCTGTCTGTCTGTCTTTCTGTCTGTCTGTCTGTCTGTCTGCCTGCCTGTCTGCCTGTCTGTCTGTCTGTCTGTCTGTCTTTCTGTCTGTCTGTCTGTCTGCCTGTCTTTCTTTCTGTCTGCCTGTCTGTCTTTCTGTCTGTCTGTCTGTCTGTCTGTCTGTCTGTCTGTCTGTCTGTCTTTCTGTCTGCCTGTCTGTCTGTCTGCCTGTCTGTCTTTCTGTCTTTCTGTCTGTCTGTCTGCCTGTCTGTCTGTCTGTCTTTCTGTCTTTCTGCCTGTCTGTCTGTCTGTCTGCCTGTCTGCCTGTCTGCCTGTCTGTCTTTCTGTCTGTCTGTCTGTCTGTCTGCCTGTCTGTCTGTCTGTCTGTCTGTCTGCCTGTCTGTCTGTCTGTCTGCCTGTCTGTCTTTCTGTCTGCCTGTCTGTCTTTCTGTCTGCATGTCTGTCTTTCTGTCTGTCTGTCTGTCTGCCTGTCTGTCTGTCTGTCTGCCTGTCTGTCTTTCTTTCTGTCTGCCTGTCTGTCTTTCTGTCTGCCTGTCTGTCTTTCTGTCTGTCTGCCTGTCTGTCTGCCTGTCTGTCTTTCTGTCTGTCTGTCTGCCTGTCTGCCTGTCTGTCTGTCTGTCTGTCTGTCTGCCTGTCTGTCTGTCTGTCTGTCTGTCTGCCTGTCTGTCTGCCTGCCTGTCTGTCTGTCTGTCTGTCTGTCTGTCTGTCTTTCTGTCTGTCTGTCTGTCTGTCTGTCTGCCTGTCTGTCTGTCTGTCTGTCTGTCTGTCTGTCTGTCTGTCTGTCTGTCTGCCTGCCTGCCTGCCTGGATTTAAAACACAAGAGCTGCAACCCCCGATGATGAAAATATAACAGCAGGGATCTGATATGATGAAAGTAAATAAACAGTTACACACTACCAATGGCAAGTAGCCCTGAAAAGGAAAACGCATAACTTTGTTGTCGAGCGTTTAACACCTTTAGCAGGTTAGTGCATTGAGTGCATTCGCCTATTCCTTGAGTGTGGCTATAGGCTCCTGATTTCAGAGGGTGATAGCTACATCTTCCTGACCTTTGACCTGTAAAAACCCTAGTTCCCAGTACAAATGGAACAGCCCAGAAATCTGTTCTTTCCTTCATTCCCCATGTTCCTCCCTTGAAGCAACACATCTCGATTTAACTGAATATTTAATTCCTCATCTCATCCTTCTTTCTTCATCACCCTGCCTCCCTCCTTGCTCCCTCACTCCCTCCCTCCTTGCTGCCTCCCTCCTTGCTCCCTCACTCCCTCCCTCCTTGCTCCCTCACTCCCTCCCTCCTTGCTGCCTTGCTTCCTTGATGGCACACTTTCCAAACTCTGCACAAGTCTGTTCAGTCAGGACAGGACAGCACTATCTCTCCCCGATCCCCTGAACTTATGGGTCACATCTTCCCCTTCTATAGCTCACATGGGCCCACTAATCTGAATGCCATGAGAGAGGATCTGGCCTGGATCTTTCCAGAAACCCATTGTGAGAGGTTTGCTGAACAACCAGCCCAGACTGTGTCTAGGCTAATATACTCCAGCTTGCCCTCTCTCTCCCATTGCCCTCCCTCACCTCACTCTCACGGAGGTAAAGCCGTTGCCATGGCCACAGCGAGCCCAGATTTAATTCATCAAAGTGGTTTCTGATTGGCTTAGGTCTCTGCTGCCAGCAAACACAGAATCAAAACAGGCCCTGAGGCTCCCTCTGCTGGGAGGATAAATACTGCAAATGAAACATACAAGAGAAAGTTTTTTACATCCAGGTTTCTGCAAGCAAATCCAAACCAGTGGTGATCAGAAATGTTGGGGATCAGAGATGGAGCAAAATTGGTCATTGATGGCTTAGTGGTCTTAGGTACCATGTAACCCCAATGTCCTCCTGCGTTTGAATCCGGCTCAGGACCTTTGTCAGTTGTCACTCACATGACACCGTCCTCTCTCTTTTCCACTGTCAATGGTCTCTATACTTTCACCAATCAAAAATAATGGTAAAAATGCAACAAATGATCTTAAAAATAAATAAATGAAAAATATCAAAATGTCAAAACGATGGAGTGATTTCCTCAAAATTTCCAGGAAGTGAACAACTCCCATAGGAGCGCCACAGGTGGGGCTTGTAAAAAAAAAAAAAAATGCTGGAGCTGCAGCATCACATTCATATAATCTGGGCTGGCTTCAATGGAGATGTGTGAGACTATACCGCCATCTATTGGTTAATGTCTTGTATCTCCCTGGCAACCAAATCTACAGTTGAAACTATCTAAACTGCCAAGTCAATATTTTGCTGCAGCATTCCTTATGCTGCTCGATGAAACACAATAGAAACCAATGTACTCAGTCCAGGAGCCTGCTGCCCTGGGTCACGGTCTACTGCACATGAGTCATTGTATGAAAGTGGACGTTTCAAAATTAATTCTCAGACGCAGTGGGAGGTTAAAGCAGTGGGAGGTTAAAGTCGCTCCACCTATGGGATATTGAAGTTGGCCTGTAATATCCCAGCCATTGATTGACACCAAAAAGTGTGCGAGTGATCATGATATGAAGGTGAAAACACAATGATGACAGGCCAGATATTATATGGTACATATTCTTAAAATGTATACCCACTTGAATGTAATAACTTGATTACTTTCCCTCCAAATGACTATTCCTCAAAAATCATGCTTTTTCTCTCCTTGATAAATAGTTTTTATTATTTACAACTATTTTGTCCAAAAACCCAAAAGAGGGAAATCTGCAGTCTCAAAAATATATGTTGATTTATTCTATTTTGCATGTTTCAAATTAAAAAAAAAAAGTATGCAGCTTTGCAAACAAAAAATTTAATAATTGCTGGAAATTGTAAATAAACCTGACTTTACTTAAACATTCACCTTCTTGTTGACCACAGAGAGAGGAGAGTCAGGTTTCAGTTTATATAGTCATATAGTTTATTTTGTAACCGAGTATGGACGTTATGAACATTCTAGTAATAAGTAGTTTGACATTCAGTGGTAATTTCATCATATCGTAAATACAACTGCTCTTATATATAACAGTATTTAAAGTTGATTAAAATATTTACATACAATGGCTGACACATACAGTAAGGCTCAGGAATGTCAACTGAAACTTCATCGAGCCAGGATGATTTACCTATTTTTCTGTGCGGTCCAACTCCCCTTTGACTTTTTTCCAACGTTACAATTAAGCTTACATTTGTTCCAGAGATATAGCAAAAAAAAGACAAGAAAAACAGTTGTATTTATGTATCTATCACATGTTTTTGCTTTATCTCTTGCTGGAAAAGGCATTCGTTTTGTTTTTACAACTGCAACAATTCACTCTTCATCTCCATGTAGGCTACACACACAACAGGAAGGAGGTCACTCAATGTAAAACAGTCTTGCTGTGTACTGAAGAATCTCCCACATCTGGGTCTGATTGTATTAAAGAGCCTTGTTTCATTTGAGTTCAATGATGTGATTCATTGCACTCATCCAATGGGAGTGAATGGAAACATTCCTGGGGTTAAAAACAGTAAATTCTGCCATTACAGAAATCCAAGCAGACCAAAAGACTTGTCTCTAAAACAGAGTATCATCTTTCTAGATGTGTGTTTCTGTGTGCAGACTAAAGCAAAACAGACGCTCAAAGAGACGCATTTAATCCAAAATCTGCTCTGACAGACAGACAGGTAGACAAGCAGACAGACAGAATGAAATAAAAACACCTCACACGCTAAGAAAGAAAGAAAAACACCTCACACGCTAAGAAAGAATGATTCCTATAACCCCCGCTTTGCACAGTTGATCTGTATCAAAATATGTAAAACAAACACACAGACACATACGCGCACGTACACACACACACACACGGTCAGACACACAGACACATACGCGCACGTACACACACACACACACACACACACAGACACATACGCGCACGTACACACACACACACACATGGTCAGACAGTCATACTGTAGTAATAAGGCACAAAAGCATCACAAGACCACATTCCAAAAATAAACATACAAATTCTCATAAAACGTGTCGATTACTTCTTGGTCAGATTAGGAATCCGAGGCTTATTTTCTCAGAAACGTGAAAAACTCGCACCTCCAGTATCCTTCATTCAAATATATTGTTGAACAATTTAGTACATACATACAACCCTACGCCTATGACACTGTACATACATACAACCCTACGCCTATGTCCACCTCATTCAGAATTCTGAAGCTTTATAGCTGAAAATCAAGTGTAAAAAGGTATTTTTTACGTGACTGGGTTATGGTATAAAAAAGTGCCGGTGTGTCATGCTGTGTAATCAATACATCCATAAAATTTATGTCTATAAATACTGTAGACAAGATAAATAAAACTATTTGTAAAATACAACATACTCTTGATTTTGTATAATCCTTCAAATGTTGTTAATAGCAATGCTTTCCTATTGTACAGTGTATTACAATTCTGTTGAGCAGCCAAGCAGCTGGGAGATCTGCAACCAGCAAGATTCCATGAAACCAGCGAGATTTTGAAAGAAATAATTGAAACCACAAGAAATAGTATAAATAAAGTTCTCAATGGACCATCAACCTGGATCATCTGTA
>NC_139637.1:9926019-9936019 GCF_964638095.1 Poromitra crassiceps
TTCTCTACTCTTAAAGGAACACGCTGCCCATTTTCAACCAGCTTTGTATCATTAGAACATCAGTAGTATATCAGAAAACTGTAAACTGTTTTGAAGTCTGTCATTTAATTTGACAGTTATTGAGTGTTAAAGTGTGGACCAGTGATGTCACTGGTCCACACTAACTCAAATGAATAACTCATTAACTCAAATCAACTCTCAATAACTGTCAAACTAGATGAATGATGAATAGTTTGACAGTTATTGAGAGTTGATTTGAGTTAATGAGTTATTAATTTGAGTTAGTGTGGACCAGTGATGTCACTGGTCCACACTTTAACACTCAATAACTGTCAAATTAAATGACAGACTTCAAAACAGTTTACAGTTTTCTGATATACTACTGATGTTCTAATGATACAAAGCTGGTTGAAAATGGGCGGAGTGTTCCTTTAACAGCTAGAGTCTATCTGTGGATGAAAGCGTCGTCCACCACATGGCAGATGTTATATGACCAGACAGAGAACTGCTCTTTTGTCCAGATTGATAGCGTGACGTGTCCCCAGCTGCAGCGTGACGTGTCCCCAGCTGCAGTCGGCACTTAATGAAGAAAATATGGTCTCAGGAGGACATCAACCGTGAGCCAAGAGGTCAAAGGTCACAGAGAGGAGAGACCTTTTGACCTCCCGAACTCTGCCCCCTCTCTTTGATTCCCACCTGCAGAGAGAGAGCTATAGCATCCGTTTTCAATTTATGAAGATACTGCTACATTACAAAGAGAGAGAGAGAGAGAGAGAGAGAAGCATCCGTTTAAGAATCTCTCTTCTCCTTTTTCTTCACCTTCTTACTTCCTTTCCCTTATCTACATGTCCTTCTGATCTTAACTGCACTCCCTGAAAGAAGCATAGAGAGCCGCAGGGATGACGTATTTTTGTAGTCAGAACGCGGAAGTCCCGGACTTCCTGGTTCTTCACTGTTTCTGTCTATGGGATTTTTGAATGTGTTTTTGCCACGATGCTTCAATTAAGGTCTCTGGGCAACGCAAGCTTAATCAAACGCGAACCAGTGTTCAGCGGGATAATCTTCACACATGAGGACCACTTTCATGAGTTTTGAAGCGTAAATGCGAGCCCTAGAAGTAAAAAGCTCGTGCTAAGCTAATACAGAACTACACACTGTCGCATAGGCTTCCACGTCACGTCAGCACTCAACCTGGACTGTTGTTGATGTGTGCACTGATTACCCCGGGCTGAACCAGGTGAAGGAAAGAAAATTTCCATGTTCGTCCTTTGAAGTGGTGACGTTATTGACGTATAATATCCCCGTCAACTCAACAGTGTAGTCTCATTTAGCCGTTTGCTAGCTAGCCGCCCTTTTAACGGCACGTAAAAGCTTCAAAACTCATAAAAGTGTTCCCCATGTATGAAGAGGATATTACTAAACACTGGTTCGCGTTTGATTAAGCTTGCGTTGCCTAGAGACCTTATTAGAAGCATCGCGCCAAAAACCCATTCAAAAATCCCATAGGTGAAAACAGTGAAGAACCAGGAGTGTTAGCATCGATGATTTCCGGACTCGTTCCTGCGGCTCTCTATAGTACTGTAGCTGACGTGGAGACTTCAGGTGTTGATTGGACGCTCAGCCAAAGCATAGATGGAGGAGGGGGGGTCATGATGTGGCTATAATGGTAGTCAAGAAAATATATATATGGATAGAAAAAATATGCAACGCAATGATAAATTAGTACAAAGATAAAATATATTGCCAGGATCCATCACCCTGAAACGCTTGTTACACAAGCCAACATCAATAGTTGGGAAAAAGAAAAGAAAAAACATCAACATAATTATCAGGACGAGGTATTAGATGGAATAGATTTAAGAGTTGACTTCAAGCTACATTTAGACCCATTTTTCATATGGAAGGTCTCGGAGCGAACCATCTGTCTTCTGGGCCAAAGGAAAACGACATATGGAAGAAGTCCGGGGGGGGGGGTGTGTTATATATACATGGTATATACACAGTCACATGTGCTTATAGTCTATGGGCCCTATCTTGGTACAGGCGATATCCCCCATTTGCGCTTGCGCACCTGTTTGCATGCCTTAACGATAGCAGACTGCCTTGCGCAAGTGTCCAGGTGTTATGCCGAGTTTTGCACCCCCGCCCGGCAGCAGCTAAACGCATCCCCACTTCACGGGAGCATATTGTAATGATTTATACAGAAATGTAACTGTTTAAAAGTGATATACTGTAATTGTCTGGGTAGACGTGACCTCCCTGTTTTCTAAGTTAAACAGCCCCGAAATATGGTGGGGATGCAATTCTCGGCGGAGATGCGGAAACCTACAGGGCACCTGCCGCAGGCGCAAATTTGAGCCATGCCAAACGGGATTTGGGCGCTCTTAAGCACCAGAATTATTCACAGGTGTGGCCAGGCCTGGGCGTTACATCAAACAAACCAATCAGATTCCCGTCTCGCAATCTCTGTGTGTGCGCGAGGCATGCAATATGCTGTAATTCTCTCCATGCGTAATAGAGTGTACTCACTCGTGCCGAGAACAGAGAGAGAAGGAGAGAGCTTATTGACAGATCGTCTGTGGTGCCAACGACCCTCCGGGTTATGGAATAGGTGAAGGTGAATAGCCATTGTCCAACAAGTTTTCTCAATTAATTTGCTTCTTTGCGATGTGATAAAAGTTTCTCAGTGAGTTATAGTTGATTGCCTCACTAAATTATCTGCTAATGCCCAATTTTAGTAGCAGAATTTGATGTCCTGGCGTGGCAAGGCTGTGCATAATGACATATCCAAAAGGAATTTTACTTTGCACTGTGCTGCGCAGCACGGAGATTATGGTCCGCTCAAGCGCAGCGGGGTATTTAACGCGTTCGAGGTGCTTTTAAAAAGGTCTTAATGCAAAGTAATTGCGTGCTGCTGATGATACGATAATGCCATCTATCCCCACATTTTTGCGACGAAACACCTGGTTTGGCATGTGGCACGCTTATGTCCAGTACAATTATAACAGGCATGCGCGTGTGCACGGCCCCAATTTTCTGGGGGCGTGCAAACGCTAAATTACCGCTTTTGCGAAGATAGGGCCCTATGTTTCCTATTGACTCTGCCGGAGCTGTCAGTGCAAAATGTCAGAAGGGGTATTTGCGTTATCTAGCCGATAACGGCGCAGTTGAGCAGGAGAGAGGAGGGCAGGCGAAGGGGAAAGCTGGGTGTTAGGTCAGGTCAAAGGTCATACTGTATGGGGTTAGGATTTTTTTTTTTATCGCTGAGGATAGAACAGTGTCTCCTGAGCCCCCAAATCTGAACCAGGCATTTACTGTAAGTTCCCCCCATATGATCAATGACGTAGTTTAAAAATCATACTAGCTCACTGATATTGTGCATTGGCTACACTAGTCTTGTTAACCTTACAACTGCTCACACTGTGATGACTTGTGCTAGAGAGACTGTTGGAGCCCACTTGTCGACAAGAATCCATCCTGCTGAAGTATATTTTAGCACATTGATTCTCTACCAACTCCAACTGTGCTATTCTGTAGCTGAGCCTGAACTCTGACCTCCCCATCTCCCAGGATGAGCAAAAATAGCCCTACGCTATTCTACTAGTATAAAGTAGGAGAGGCCAAACTTGACTACTGCCTACCCCACACTACAGGATAATTTGCAAGATTATGGCCAAGATTCCCCCCTCCCGATTTTCTCGGGGGTGCTCCCGATTTGATGCGCGTCGGGCAGATAATCTTCCCAAATTATCCTGTAGTGTGTGGGGTTCAAAGATTCACAATCGGGAAGACTGCCTCTTCCCGATTGTGAATCGGGCATATCTAACATGTTAGATATTTACAACCCGACAGGCGATTGCATCTTGAGCAGAGAGCCAGTAGTAGCTGCGTTTCCATACAGTTTTTCGCAAAATAATCTGGTCCGCGTCCGCCCGCAGCCCCGCACAGAAACAAAGAACGAGGAAATTGTCATCGAGGTGAAATACCCGTGCGTCTTTGAACGGGATGGAAAACTAATGCTATAGGCCTACTGCAAAGCATGTAGCCTACAACAAGCGCTTAGATCGGCGAGTGTCTGCACGGAAAAGTGAGTCAAATCAGCAGACACGCCCCTCCACAAGGCACCTGTGCAGACGGTTTTCGCCTGGCCGTGCACAGTAGGCCTACACCCCGAATGGACGCGGCTGGGCGGACAAAGTGGAGTTTTCAAGACTTCCGCGAGCAGAAAACCACACAGTGTATAAAAGCTCCACACGTTTCCTCGTCAAGATTCATTTGAAAAGTTAACGTCGAGCCCTGCTTCCAAGGTGAATCGTCGGCATAATCTTCTAGTGTGTGGGGTTGCGTTTGAACAGACGCGATTGTGCGTGTGTCCCAAGATTGAAATGTTAAAAAATCGGCTCTCTCTGTCCTGTAGTGTGTGGGCTCTCAAGATTTTTATAATCTTCAAGGATTTGAAAATCCTGTAGTGTGGGGTAGGCATACCTCACAGCTGGTACCTCATGTCCTTACCAGTCTGCATTTCAGCGGAGTCTAATGGAGACAGTATTGAGATGGCACCCAACGGGGCTAGTAGCCAAAATGCATGAGAAACATCCCTGACCACAATGAAACAGCAAATTTTCCAAACTGACAACCAAATTTCAGGAACAGTGTTTTCTAACTCCATATGAGTCAAGGGTAATTTGGCTGATTAGGTGTGTATATTCTATTATACACAAATGAAGAAGGATGGATAGTCTATTTACCAAGAGGAAGAAGTGGACATACTCTACACTGTAGAGTCTACAGCATATGCCAAGAAAATAATGTGAGACTAGTCTATATGCCTCAAAACAAAGAGGGTAACATATGTTCTATAGGTCCAAGAAAAGAGCTTAGACTGTTAGGTCCAGAGAAGGAGGTAAGGAATGCTCTGTATGAACTTCTCTACTGGATGGTGCGTGGGCTTCTTGGGGACGAGGTTGGTGATTGCCTTGGAGCGTAGACGGGTCTGAAGCGGGTGGGTCCAGGCGGGTCAAAGTGGGTCCAGGCGGGTCGAAGTGGGTCCAGGCGCGTCTAGGAGACCGGCTGCTGCTGTGGCTTCGCGGCGGGGAGACGCTCCGTGATCCAGCTGGTCACCTCCTTCAGCACCGACTCGGCGACCTCCGGCAGGTCGTGATGGAGAGCATGGTAGCCTCCCTCGTAGACCTGGAGGGAAGACGGAGACAGTGAGAGGGGGACGGGACAGACCTGGAGGGAAGACGGGGACAGTGAGAGAGAGATGGGACAGACCTGGAGGGAAGACGGGGACAGTGAGAGAGAGACGGGACAGACCTGGAGGGAAGACGGGGACCGTGAGAGAGGGATGGGGCAGACCTGGACGGAAGACGGGGACAGTGAGAGAGAGATGGGACAGACCTGGAGGGAAGACAGGGACAGTGAGAGAGAGATGGGACAGACCTGGAGGGAAGACGGGGACAGTGAGAGAGAGATGGGACAGACCTGGAGGAAAGACGGGGACAGTGAGAGAGAGATGGGACAGACCTGGAGGGAAGACGGGGACAGTGAGAGAGAGATGGGACAGACCTGGAGGGAAGACGGGGACAGTGAGAGAGAGATGGGACGGACCTGGAGGGAAGACGGGGACAGTGAGAGAGAGATGGGACAGACCTGGAGGGAAGACGGGGACAGTGAGAGAGAGATGGGACAGACCTGGAGGGAAGACGGGGACAGTGAGAGAGAGATGGGACAGACCTGGAGGGAAGACGGGGACAGTGAGAGAGCAGGCCCGTAGCTACCATTGAGGACACCGAGGTCATGACCTCGGTATTTTCCACACCAAAAAAAAAAAATAGAAAAATAGCCCCGATCCCCAGATCTATTAATCTGTCATTGATGTTTTAATGCGACAGTTGATCGGAAATGCAACAATTTGCTTCCTCTCTGTGTGCTATAGAAGGAAGAGAGATAACTCACAACATTCAGATTTTGCATTGAGGCTAGATTGGGGCTAGACTTTGGGGACAGTTTTATTTAAGTGAATGGTTAAGTAACTCCCCTGTAAGTGATGTTTGTGTAGATGGGCCATTGTATTTAATTGAGCAGTATTCTGCCATGTGACCTGTATGCAGAATATAAATTATATCATATGGGGAGACATTTATTTTTTGGATCATTTTAAAGCAACAGCACAGTAAAGAGGATATTAATCTAACATGATGTATGTAGTTCTTTATAGATCTAGCCTCTTCATTTTGCTCTCAAAGTGCACCAGATTGAAGCATTTTACTTTAAAATGGACAAAATTTTCTATCCGGGGAGGCACAGCCCCCCCTGGGCCCCCCACGCTGCGCTAAATTGACCTCGGTATTTCCTTAACCCTGGCTACAGCCCTGTGAGAGAGAGATGGGACAGACCTAGAGGGAAGACGGGGACAGTGAGAGACGGATGGGACAGACCTAGAGGGAAGACGGGGACAGTGAGAGACGGATGGGACGCGTGA
Organism: Poromitra crassiceps; assembly: GCF_964638095.1. Taxonomy (NCBI): domain Eukaryota; kingdom Metazoa; phylum Chordata; class Actinopteri; order Beryciformes; family Melamphaidae; genus Poromitra; species Poromitra crassiceps. The sequence goes on from NC_139637.1 coordinate 9,932,504, forward strand.
CAGTCACAGGAACATTTCTCAAAAAATGAACAGTCATCTTTCTTTCTGATTTCATCCTCCCTCTTCATAATGAGACACGATAATGCAATATCAACCCTAAGATGCCAGTTCAGCTTTTGAGAAAACAGGAAACAGAAGAGAACAGATTGTCTTTGTGTTTCTATCTTTAGCTCATCTCTTTTACTGCCTTTCTTCCTCTTAAATGCTGCCATGCATGAACCTCTCTCTCTCTCTCTCTCTCTCTCTCTCTCTCTCTGTCTCTCTCTGTCTCTCTCTGTCTCTCTCTCTCTCTCTCTCTCTCTCTCATTCTTTCTAGCTTTCCCTCATTAACTCGGCCAAGGAGGTGATGTTTTCCATTTGTTTGTTTGTCAGCAGGATTATGGAAAAATTACTGGGCCGATGTTCATGAAATTTGATGGGAGGGTTTAGCATGTGGAAGGGAGAAACCCTTCAACTTTGGAGCGGATCCGATCCGACTCGAGACATTGGCATATCACAGCAGACTGGACTATAGACCCTTCTCACGGGGGCCATTTTGTGTCGAGAAGCCAGGGTAAACACAGGTGCAAGCAAAACACTAATGAGGGTTTCCAAATCCCAATCATGGAAGTTGGAAACCCTCATTAGTGTTTTGCTTGCACCTGTGTTTACCCTGGCTTCTCGACACAAAATGGCCCCCGTGAGAAGGGTCTATTGGCGGAGTCTACGCTCTCTGAGTGCACTAGTTTTCTCATGGTTTATTATTATCCCCCTCAGTTTCTTCCTCTCCTCTCTTCCTTCCTGGTTTTCTTTCTCGACGTGCGATGAAGCGGCTCGACCACATCACGCTGCGCCAACTCAAGAACGAGCACAATGTCTAAAGTGAAAGATAGGAAATCACTTGGAACTCTGTTAAACCATTATCAATGCTCGTGATCTTCTCTCTCTCCCTCTCTTCTTCTGTCCCTGTGATGAGCTACATGATGACATCATGTGAGAGAGACCACTTCTTTCTTTAAGGGTTAGGGTCTCTAGAGGTCAGATGTCTCCTGTCTGTCTATCAGCGATGATCAGCCTGCTGGAATCATTTCTGCTTTTGGCGGATGAGAAATCTCAAGTTCAAGTCTTTCTTAAAGGAACACTCTGCCCATTTTCAAACAGCTTTGTATCATTAGAACATCAGTAGTATATCAGAAAACTGTAAACGGTTAACAGTGGTAAACCAGCCCGTCACGTGAACTCACATTTCATTTGGTTCTGCGTGACGGTCTGGCCCCAACTCTTCACCCAGTCCTTAGCAGGGGCGGGAGCATGGGCGGGCGTAGTTGCCTTGACAGACAACTCCTTCAGCCAATCAGCATCGGATCCAGTCAAACCCAAATCCACTCGGGAGAATGGCAAAAACATGTTTTCCGCCGAGAAACTCTGCGGTTGCGGCGATACTCCTGTACTTGTTTAATTGTTGTTATTGAGTCTATTTCTGCAATAACTGCACTTTATGGCTGTTTAGACTAGACAAACGCTGACATGACTCCTCGAGACGATCAGGCAAGGAGGCGGCCATTATTGTTTTGTTAGTGCAGTGCTAGTGGCGTTCCTGATTGGCCAACTTGCGCTGTCAATCACAGCGCAGTCGCTGATTGGCTCTTCCGCTCTGCAGCTTCTGTTAAACACCCTCCCAGGCTTAAGGGCCAGACCGTCACGCAGAACCAAATGAAATGTGAGTTCACGTGACGGGCTGGTTTACCAGGCTAACAAAATGCAATCAACTCACATAAAGGCTCCAGCTAAAATGCAAAGTCAAACCTGTCCAGTGTGAACACATCACATGGTCCTCACCTTGAGCTTCTTGTCTGCGCTGACTGCGTTCTCGTACATCATCCTGGAGCCTTGGATGTAGCAGAGCTTGTCGGCGTCTCCGTGCAGCAGCAGGAAGGGCCAGCTGATGGCCGGGACCTCCCTCTCGATGCGCGCCGCCGCCCCCATCAGCTGCATGCCGAACGACACCCGCAGCCCACCATGGAAGTTCAGCTCGTCAGCATCGTACGCCTCCACCTGGAGAGAGAGAGAGATAGAGAGAGAGAGAGAGACAGAGACAGAGAGAGAGACAGAGACAGAGAGAGAGAGACATAGAGAGAGAGGGAGAGAGAGAGAGAGAGAGACAGAGAGAGAGAGAGAGAGAGAGAGAGACAGAGAGAGAGAGACAGAGAGAGAGAGAGACAGAGAGAGAGAGAGAGACAGAGAGACAGAGAGAGAGAGACAGAGACAGAGGCGTGTTTATGGGCAGGTGAGGAAGGAATAGAGGGTATGCATGTGATGTCACAGAGGCAGAAGTCACTGTGGGGTCACGCCCACTGAGTCACAGCAAGACTGAGCTTGAATGCAGTAATCAGCCTAGATAACTGACACCTGCTGCTCAGGGAGGAACTTGACACTCATTTTGACACTCATTCCTGATTGAGGGGGCGTGTTCCAGTGGGTGTGCATACCCTCTATTGATTACATTTATTCACCTTTCCCCCCCTTTTATTAAGTTTATCTTTACTGAAGTATACAGACTATCCTTTCTGTAGCTTTCCAACAGCAACAGCAACTGGACAATCACACGCTGACAAATTGTGGATCCATTTACAACAAGCAATCAGTTGACAAAGAAGATAAGAGTAATCTGGCTTTACTTGGTGCATTTTATTTTATTTCACATTTTTCCAGTTAAAATAATCAATTTTGAACTCTGTCCTCTTGTCCTTTTAGAACTGAATGGGAAGCATGAGAAAAAAAAACTATCTCTGTAACTCCAGGATATTTTTACACCAGTACTTCTACTTCTATTTAGATATCAGCAAAGTAACAAAACATCTACTGGATTCTACTATTCATTCTACTGCGCTTAAACGTGCTCTCACATACTTCACCCGTTTCCCATATCTCTCCTGCCGATATGTAAATAAAGCTCATGACCCGCTTCAGCTAAACAGCATGTACACCTGCAGGCATCAGCCGTTTGTCTGGGTCATGTGACCTGCTGCTTTGAATAATGGATGACTGGAAGGTTAACTGACCTCTGACCTCTCCAGCAGCTCAGCGGAGTCAGTGACATTACATCGAAATGCCAGAGAGCCATGAGCATGAGGAGAAACCCCCTCCATGCACAAATTACAGTTTCGGCCGTAGCCTTTGTCAAGTCTCATACAAACACAGTGCAAGGCAGCCATTATAAAGGCAGGTGGGCTGATTGAATGGACAACACCTGTCCTGTGAAAGCACACCTGAGTGTGATTACAATTAGGGCTGGGTATTGGTTCAAATTTCAAGAATCGATTCGATTCCGATTCACAAGGTTCCGAATCGATTAATCCCGATTCACAAGGTTCCAAATCGATTAATCCCGATTCGATTCGATTCGATTCGATTCGGATTCGATTAATTTCAATATCGATTTGGTTGGTGATACTAAAACATGTTTTTTGAGCTGTAACCTGAATTACATTATTGTCCAGTTATGTAACACAGGGGTTCCCAACCTTTTTTGCGCCA
>NC_139637.1:9941019-9948519 GCF_964638095.1 Poromitra crassiceps
GAAAAAAATATTTAAAAAAAAAGAAAGGCACTTGTATCTTTAAGTTTCGCCCTGGAAAGTTATAGTAGGCCTATGCCAAGTGGAGTGGACGGGTTACCAGGTGTCTGGAACAGTGTAAAGCAGGAGGATAGAGGAGAGGAAAAGAAGAACAGAGAGGAGGCAGACGGGGGGGGTGTGGTACCTTGAAGGGCGTGGCAGAGTCTGGGTTCATCTGGACCATGGGGGCGATCAGGGCCACTCCTGCAAAGTCACTGGGTCTCTCACAGGCCGTCAGGATGGAGATAGCGCCACCCTGAGGGAGGAAAACACAGAAGGAAAAAAAAAAATATTAATAATAATATATAATACCTAACCCTAACCCAATAATAATTGAAAATTAACTGGAATTTCGAGGTGATGAGTCATTTTGTCAAACAGAACGCCATCAATTGTTTCATTTTGTGCTGTTAAACACTTTGTATGAGCCGTCGTCATGTTTTCAAATGGTGATGATCACATCTCAGAATGAAACTCTTTCCTAGAGGACTCCCATTACTTTGACTTGCAGAAAAACTACAGTATAGCCGTATACAGTCTATGATATACAGTCATATACAGTCTATGATATACAGCCGTATACAGTCTATGATATACAGTCATATACAGTCTATGATATACAGCCGTATACAGTCTATGATATATAGCCATATACAGTCTATGATATACAGTCATATACAGTCTATGATATACAGCCGTATACAGTCTATGATATACAGCCATATACAGTCTATGATATACAGCCATATACAGTCTATGATATACAGTCATATACAGTCTATGATATACAGTCATATACAGTCTATGATATATAGCCATATACAGTCTATGATATACAGTCATATACAGTCTATGATATACAGTCATATACAGTCTATGATATACAGTCATATACAGTCTATGATATACAGCCGTATACAGTCTATGATATACAGTCATATACAGTCTATGATATACAGCCATATACAGTCTATGATATACAGTCATATACAGTCTATGATATACAGCCGTATACAGTCTATGATATACAGTCATATACAGTCTATGATATACAGCCATATACAGTCTATGATATATAGCCATATACAGTCTATGATATACAGTCATATACAGTCTATGATATACAGCCGTATACAGTCTATGATATATAGCCATATACAGTCTATGATATACAGTCATATACAGTCTATGATATACAGCCGTATACAGTCTATGATATACAGCCATATACAGTCTATGATATACAGCCATATACAGTCTATGATATACAGTCATATACAGTCTATGATATACAGTCATATACAGTCTATGATATATAGCCATATACAGTCTATGATATACAGTCATATACAGTCTATGATATACAGTCATATACAGTCTATGATATACAGTCATATACAGTCTATGATATACAGCCGTATACAGTCTATGATATACAGTCATATACAGTCTATGATATACAGCCATATACAGTCTATGATATACAGTCATATACAGTCTATGATATACAGCCGTATACAGTCTATGATATACAGTCATATACAGTCTATGATATACAGCCATATACAGTCTATGATATATAGCCATATACAGTCTATGATATACAGTCATATACAGTCTATGATATACAGCCGTATACAGTCTATGATATATAGCCATATACAGTCTATGATATACAGTCATATACAGTCTATGATATACAGCCGTATACAGTCTATGATATACAGCCATATACAGTCTATGATATACAGCCATATACAGTCTATGATATACAGTCATATACAGTCTATGATATACAGTCATATACAGTCTATGATATACAGCCATATACAGTCTATGATATACAGCCATATACAGTCTATGATATACAGTCATATACAGTCTATGATATACAGTCATATACAGTCTATGATATACAGCCGTATACAGTCTATGATATACAGCCATATACAGTCTATGATATACAGCCATATACAGTCTATGATATACAGTCATATACAGTCTATGATATACAGCCGTATACAGTCTATGATATACAGCCATATACAGTCTATGATATACAGCCATATACAGTCTATGATATACAGCCGTATACAGTCTATGATATATAGCCGTATACAGTCTATGATATACAGCCATATACAGTCTATGATATACAGCCATATACAGTCTATGATATACAGTCATATACAGTCTATGATATACAGCCGTATACAGTCTATGATATACAGCCATATACAGTCTATGATATACAGCCATATACAGTCTATGATATACAGTCATATACAGTCTATGATATACAGTCATATACAGTCTATGATATACAGTCATATACAGTCTATGATATACAGCCATATACAGTCTATGATATACAGTCATATACAGTCTATGATATATAGCCATATACAGTCTATGATATACAGTCATATACAGTCTATGATATATAGCCATATACAGTCTATGATATATAGCCATATACAGTCTATGATATACAGTCATATACAGTCTATGATATATAGCCATATACAGTCTATGATATACAGCCATATACAGTCTATGATATATAGCCATATACAGTCTATGATATACAGTCATATACAGTCTATGATATATAGCCATATACAGTCTATGATATATAGCCATATACAGTCTATGATATACAGTCATATACAGTCTATGATATACAGTCATATACAGTCTATGATATACAGCCATATACAGTCTATGATATACAGTCATATACAGTCTATGATATATAGCCATATACAGTCTATGATATACAGTCATATACAGTCTATGATATACAGTCATATACAGTCTATGATATACAGTCATATACAGTCTATGATATACAGCCATATACAGTCTATGATATACAGCCATATACAGTCTATGATATACAGCCATATACAGTCTATGATATACAGTCATATACAGTCTATGATATACAGTCATATACAGTCTATGATATACAGCCATATACAGTCTATGATATATAGCCATATACAGTCTATGATATACAGTCATATACAGTCTATGATATACAGCCATATACAGTCTATGATATACAGTCATATACAGTCTATGATATACAGTCATATACAGTCTATGATATACAGTCATATACAGTCTATGATATACAGCCATATACAGTCTATGATATATAGCCATATACAGTCTATGATATACAGTCATATACAGTCTATGATATACAGCCATATACAGTCTATGATATACAGTCATATACAGTCTATGATATACAGCCATATACAGTCTATGATATACAGTCATATACAGTCTATGATATACAGCCATATACAGTCTATGATATATAGCCATATACAGTCTATGATATACAGTCATATACAGTCTATGATATACAGTCATATACAGTCTATGATATACAGCCATATACAGTCTATGATATATAGCCATATACAGTCTATGATATACAGTCATATACAGTCTATGATATACAGCCATATACAGTCTATGATATACAGTCATATACAGTCTATGATATACAGCCATATACAGTCTATGATATACAGTCATATACAGTCTATGATATACAGCCATATACAGTCTATGATATATAGCCATATACAGTCTATGATATACAGCCATATACAGTCTATGATATATAGCCATATACAGTCTATGATATACAGCCGTATACAGTCTATGATATATAGCCATATACAGTCTATGATATACAGCCATATACAGTCTATGATATACAGCCGTATACAGTCTATGATATACAGCCGTATACAGTCTATGATATATAGCCATATACAGTCTATGATATACAGCCATATACAGTCTATGATATACAGCCGTATACAGTCTATGATATATAGCCATATACAGTCTATGATATACAGCCATATACAGTCTATGATATACAGTCATATACAGTCTATGATATACAGTCATATACAGTCTATGATATACAGTCATATACAGTCTATGATATACAGTCATATACAGTCTATGATATACAGTCATATACAGTCTATGATATACAGTCATATACAGTCTATGATATACAGTCATATACAGTCTATGATATACAGTCATATACAGTCTATGATATACAGTCATATACAGTCTATGATATACAGCCATATACAGTCTATGATATAGCCGTAAATATAAATTCCATTCAATAAAACCATCCGATTTTACTTTTGAATGATAGCTCACTGCACTGCATAGCTTTACTATCTTCTGAAATATCTTTTGAAATCATGCAACTCTCCATTTGTTTGAAGGTTCAAAATCTTCCATCCCCCCCAGGGGGCGGGGCTTCAAACAGTTTCAGGGGAGGCTCAGGGGGGGCTTCAAACAGTTTCAGGGGAGGCTCAGTGAACGGAAGTGAAAACATATTACCGTAAATTCCGGACTATAAGCCGCGGCTTTTTTCCCGTTTTTTGGCCCCTGCGGCTTATATAACGGTGCGGCTTATCTATGGATTTTTTCAGAAATTTTTTTTCAAATACAAATAAAATCTCTCTTTTTTAGCACTCTTTCTACCTATAAATCCACTTCTGTTTTAATTTCCTCTGTTGCCCTCTTTTCACCACACCGCGGACACTGTGTGCACTGTCGAAATAAACAAAGGTGTTGTGTTATGTTGTTTTGTTGAAATGTTACGGTAATACGGTAAATGGGAGCTTCCTCAAACAGCCAACAATCCCCTCTGTGCGTGAACCCTTACATATGGTAATTACGGTAAGCAAAGTTCATCAGCCCGGAATCACAACAAGACGAGCAGTCTCTCTCTCACTTACCATGGGGAAGGTACGCAGAAATTCACACGAAGCAGCTTTCAAGCTGAAAGCAGTCGAACTCGCACTAAAAGAGGGAAACAGAGCAGCCGCGCGTAACCTGGGCATCGATGAGTCAATGGTGAGGCGTTGGACGGTGCAGCAGGAGGAACTGTCTCAGTGTAAGAAGACAAAAAAGTCCTTCAGAGGCCACAAAAGCAGATGGCCGGAACTTGAAGATTCCCTTGAGGACTGGGTGTTGACCCAGAGAGCAGACGGCCGAGGCGTTTCCACGGTGCAGATCCGACAGAAGGCCAAAACAGTCGCCACCGAGATGAAAATTGAACATTTCAGAGGTGGGCCATCTTGGTGCTTCCGATTCATGAGACGAAAGGGACTGTCCGTCCGGGGGAGAACTACTGAACAACTCCCTCCCGACTACCAGGAGAAAATCACAAACTTCGGCGAATTCACACAAAGGAAGATCACGGAATATTATAGGAGTGTGAAAACATCCACAATCACCAACGGGTTCCAAAACGCTGGACTGCTGCGGGATGAAGAGGATGACGCCGCCACAGCTGGCGCTGAGGGCCGTCAGAGGCTTCAGAGGCTGTTCGATGCCGACAGTGATGAAGAGGAGTTCGTTGGTTTTGAGTGACAATGAAGGAGAGAGGAGAGTGGTTGACGAAGCCACCCTGAACCTGTTCGTTTCCGACACTGAAGATGAGGACTTTGGTGGTTTCAGTACGCAGGAAGAAGAGGAAGACGAGGATTAGTGACTTGACTTCTCTGGTTACAGGTTTGCTGCACATATAGCCTATTGTTGTGTGATTTTGTCTGGGGATTAGTGACCTGACTTTTGTTTTGTTTTGTTGAAATGTTAATAAATGGGAGCTTCCCCAAACAGCGATCTCTTTCCCGACATTCCTCTCTGTGCACGAACCCTTTCATATGGTAATTAAACATCAAAACACCCGCGGCTTATAGACCGGTGCGGCTTATAGAAGAAAAAAATAGTCAATTTTGGTCCCGCGGCTTATAGACCGGTGCGTCTTATAGTCCGGAATTTACGGTAGTTATTAGATTACTTATCAAAAGGAGATCACATAGAATAGCCTAAATGTGTGTAATTTTGTTAAAGAGATCATTCAGGGATACAGTAGTTTTCGGGAAGTTTACTGTGAAGTGAAACAAACAAATGCCTTCAGACAGACAGACCTTGTTTAATGTATTTGCTGTAGTCTGAAGCATGTCAAAGCAATATCAGACTAACTTGGCTCAATCTGTTGAGTGGTCATGGGATGAAATAACATAATGGTGATAGGGGAGTTTGTCCAAGCTTTGTCTGAGTGAGGGGAGGCCCACAGCCTCAGACTTTGAAACCCCCATGAGGGGATTTGACCAGTGAATTTGAGGAAGATATGGCAGAGGGGATGTGACTGTGTGGGGAGAGAGAGAGAGAGTGCCATGACGTACTTCTGGTTCCAGCCTACAAAGGAAGACGAAGAGTGGGAAGATCTTTGCCACAAAGGCTTTCAAACAAGCGTGATTTCTATTCGCACATAGGATAAGCAATAACCACGCCCTGTGGCGCCGGGATTGGCCAGGAGCAACACTGGATGGGCACGCAGCCCAGCGATTTCATAAACCAACTGAATAGCTCTTGAGAACAGACAGCGATTTCGAGAGCAGACATTGAAATAAAATATGGTCACCTACCTTCCTTAGCATAGTAATAATAATAATAAGCATAATAATTGTAATCTACACAATGTACACAACCTACAAAAACATGCAATAATATAAACGGTGTTGTGTTCACGTTCATAGCTCATATAATATAATGTATCATATCGTTGATTTCAAGCTCAATTCTTACCCAGAGAAAAGGTACAGCACTGAAAATGTAACAAGTGCAGTATATTTCATGCTTACTGTGTAAGCAATAGTTTTTTAAACATCTTTATTTTAAAAGATGAAAAACCCCAGGTGCTTTAGTCCCAAGCTTCAATGCTCCTGGCCAATCCCGGCGCCACAGGGCGTGGTTATTGCTTATCCTATGTGGGGTTAGAAGTCACGCTTCAAACAAAGTAGGTGAGAGGTTGCGGCGCGAGGAACAGTGGGGAAAGTCGTCCGAGGTTCAAGATGGCCGTAAAACAATCTGCTCTTTTGTCTGGACGCTATGTGTGTTCACTGCCCTCTTCTTGTTGTCACTGCTCTGAAGACAGAACAGGAGAGCAGAACCCAAAAGCCCGCTGGGACACAACGTTACAACTCTCTAACACCAGCGCCGGGCCGTATGCACGCATGCACGCACGCGCACGTGCACACACTCATGTTTATGTGAGCACTCTTTGCTTCAGCTTAGTTTATGTGAGCACTCTTTGCTTCAGCTTGGTTTATGTGAGCACTCTTTGCTTCAGCTTGGTTTATGTGAGCACTCTTTGCTTCAGCTTGGTTTATGTGAGCACTCTTTGCTTCAGCTTGGTTTATGTGAGCACTCTTTACTTCAGCTTGGTTTATGTGAGCACTCTTTGCTTCAGTTTAGTTTATGTGAGCAGTCTTTGCTTCAGCTTAGTTTATGTGAGCACTCTTTGCTTCAGCTTGGTTTATGTGAGCACTCTTTGCTTCAGCTTGGTTTATGTGAGCACTCTTTGCTTCAGCTTGGTTTATGTGAGCACTCTTTGCT
>NC_139637.1:9953519-9966019 GCF_964638095.1 Poromitra crassiceps
TGTGTGTGTGTGTGTGTGTGTGTGTGTGTGTGTGTGTGTTTTCCTTAAGCATTCTGCAGCAGTGGCCAAGAGGTGAGATGGGTTGCCATGGTGACCATTGAACATAACACCAGAGAGCTCCTAAACATTCACATGTGCAGCTCACACCCCCTTCCTCTCTATTATAGCTGTCCATCTCTCCACACACACACACACACACACACACACACACACACACACACACCTTCGCTCTCCAAGCATCTGTGTGCTCGTGTGTGTCTGTGTGCATGTGTATGTTGTGTGCGAGTCTCTGAGTGTGTGTATTTATAAATGCATGTGTGTGTATGTAGGAGCTTGCCCCCTCCTGCTCGTCAATACTGAGCTGATCACCACAGCCACAAATCAATAAGGGATCATGTCTCATTACAGGAACAGGAGCACGTTCAGTGAGAGGCTGATCCCACCCAGATGCAACACAGAGAGGCACAGGAAATCATTCCTGCCTGTGGCCATTGGACTCTTTAACGCCTCACTAAGAAGAGCACCTCGGAGACACTCAGCCTCCCTGAGACTGAGCCAGCCGATAGGTTAACTGTGCCTTAGCTGAGCCACATGTAATGTGCAAGTTGATTTAATATAATTCCAGTGTGCAATAACTGCAATTTGACACGTACTGTACATTCTACTTCATTCTACTTTACTCTACTTTATTTTAGTTTACTCCATTGCATTTTACTGCATTTTACTTATTGTATTGACTATGTACGTTAGGGAGATACTGTGTGATACTGTGTTATGCTATGTTGTGTTATGTGGATATTCATGCCTGAGTGCGAGCAGCTGTAACTTGTCCCAATTTCCCCCCGGGGATCATTAAAGTCTTTCTGATTCTGATTCTGATTCTGAACAGTGATGCCAACTGGGATCAATACACGGTATAAACACTGGATCAATACACGGTATAAACACTGCGACAGATCAATGGCTTTAGGGTTAGGGTCTTTGCACGTGCACACTTTCACCAAACAAACAGAGTTGTGTCTGTTGGGCGGACAATCATTCTTTGAACAACTCGGGATATTTATCAACGAGATATTTGGCCAAGCTGGACGTGATTTGCTCCCTTCAGCTGCAGCTTTGAAACACATCGTTAACATTACATTACATTACGTCATTTGGCAGACGCTTTTATCCAAAGCGACTTACAATAACACATTTTTGTCGAGGATCACTGCTAAGCTGGGTGTCATCAGCATAGCAGTGATAAGAGAAGCCATGAGAAGAGATCACATAGGCAAGAGATCTGATATAGAGAAGGAAAAGTAAGGGGCCCAGGACTGAGCCCTGGGGGACACCGGTGGTAAGGGGGCAGGATCTGGAGACGGACCCTCTCCATAAGACCTGGTATGAGCGGTTCGAGAGGTAGGAAGCAAACCAGGAGAGTGCAGAACCTGAAATGCCGAGGTCAGACAGAGTGGAAAGAAGGATTTGGTGGTTGACTGTATCGAAGGCAGCAGACAGGTCAAGGAGGACAAGGACAGAGGAGAGGGATGAGGCCTTAGCAGTGTGAAGGGCCTCTGTGACAGCAAGAAGAGCTGTCTCAGTGGAGTGAGAAGCCTTGAAACCGGACTGCAGAGGGTCCAGGAGGTCATTCTGGGAGAGATAGAGAGAAAGTTGTTCGGACGCTGCTCGTTCAAGGGTTTTGGAAAGGAATGAGAGAAGAGAAACAGGTCTGTAGTTCTGAATAGCAGTAGGGTCAAGGGAGGGTTTCTTAAGCAGAGGCTTGACTCTTGCAGTCTTTAGAGCAGGCGGAACAAGACCAGAGGACAGAGAGGAGTTTATGAAGGTAGTGAGGAAGGGAGATATGTCAGGTGAGATGGTTTGGAGGAGAGAGGAAGGGATGGGATCGAGGGGGCAGTAAGTGGCTCAGTTCGAGCTGATGAGTTTAAGCACCTCATCGGGAGAGAGGGGGGAGAAGGAAAGAAATCCAGGGACCAGGGGCAGAGGAGCAGAATTGGAGTCGGGAGTGTTAGTGAGGGTGGCTGGAGGATGGAAGGAGGAGCTGCTGTCATCCACCTTTTTAGTAAAGAAGGTTACAAAATCATCAGCAGAGAGGGAGGAGGGAGGGGGAGCGGAGGGAGGGTTGAGAAGCGTAGAGAAGGTGGAGAACAGTTTACTGGGGTTGGATGCAGAGGACTGGATTTCAGAGATGAAGAAGGAGGTTTTTGCTTTGGAGACAGCAGAGGTGAAGTTGGAGTGGATAAGATGGTAGGAAGAGAGGTCTTCAGGGTGATGTGATTTTCTCCATTTTCTCTCAGCTGCCCGAAGCTCTGTTCGATGAGTTCGCAGAGATTCAGTTAGCCAGGGAGCAGGGGGAGAAGATCGGGCAGGCTTAGTGGTGAGTGGCCAGAGAGAATCAAGAGCGGAGGAGAGAGAGGATAGAAGAGCGGTGGAAGCCTCGTCAGCGGACAGGAGAGCAGACTGCTCGGCTGAGGGAAGCAAGGAGAGGACGGTAGAAGAGAGGGAGTTAGGTGAGAGAGTTTTTAGGTTGCGTCGGGTGGTGGTAGAGTGAGGGGGAGATGGGTGGGAGGAGGGGATGGGGATGGGAAGAGAGAAGGTGATAAAGTGGTGGTCGGATACAGGAAGAGGAGTCGCAGTGAGGTTAGAGGTGGAGCAGGATCTGGTGAAGACCAGGTCAAGCACATTCCCTGCTTTGTGAGTAGGAGGAGGTTGAGAGAGGTAGAGGTCAAAGGATGAGAAGAAGTTAAGGAAAGGCAGAGATTGTAAGGTTACTGGCTGGATGTTGAAATCACCCAGCAGGATGAGTGGAGTACCATCCTCAGGAAAGACGGAGAGAAGGGTGTCCAGCTCGTCCAGAAAGTCACCAAGCGGACCAGGCGGGCGGTAGATTACCACAATGTTGAGTTTGATGGGTAGGGATACGGCAACTGCATGGGACTCAAAAGATGAGATAGACAGATGAGAGAGAGAGGTGACAGTGTAGGTCCATTTGGGAGAGATGAGGATACCAGTGCCTCCTCCACGACCAGAGGCTCTGGGGGTGTGTGAGAAGGAATAAGCAGCATAGTGGGGCTCAAAAAATGCACTTTCAATGTAAAATAGGTCGCTTCTGGAAAGAAGCGCCAAAATTTGCACAAATACTCCTTGTGGATTGTTATTTTGATAAAAGTAACTGGCCACGCAGAAATCTCGATCTTTCCAAGATGGCCGCCATTTCCCGCCCCAAAAACACTATTTTGGGGGCAACTTTGGGTAGAATTGTCCAATACGAATTATCTTGTTATCAAACCATACATTTATGACCACAGAGAAGCCAGATTTGTTCCATGTAAATTTCAAAATGGCTGCCATTTCAAAGATGGCTGCCATTTCAGCTATTTTTACCATAGGATTTCACTGTCCAGGGCGATTTTGATGATTCTGGTGTCAAATGACAGGTTTTTAACTATGGGAATTTAAAAATTATACATCAGAAATCATTTGTATATCTCCTTTTGCCATTTATTCTGCATATATTTTCAAAGTAATGTGAAAATATGCATAAACAACAGTATTTTAGCTGGGCTACTTGGAGCGGAGCACCAGCAACATGAGCAACTCAGGGGTCAGCCTGCCTAGCAGCTGTAGTGTCAAGGACTACTCCAGCGCCAGCCTGCACCACCTGCAGGACACTCAGGAGATGACCCCCCCCCCCCTCATTGATTTCCTGTCCCCACCTTGACTCTCATTCTTTCAAAGCTATTTATTGTTTTAGCAAAAATGTATGTAATTACTTTACAGCAAGGTGTCCATTTATAAAAGTGGTAATTATTAGATCAAATGTACTTTATTAATTAACTCATTGAGTGCCAATGACGACAATCGTCGTCAATTCAAATACTAACGTAGAGTGCCAATGACGACGATTGTCGTCAATTGCGTTTTTTGACAGTGGGACGTGGATCAAAGCCAGATCCATCTCCTGTGAAAGTATGGTGGATGTTGAATGTGTAAAAGCTATTTTACCAACCCATTAGGTGGCGACAGTGCTCTCCAGATTAGAGAAAGGCGAGGAAAAAAGAGAGAAGAAGTCATGGGGAAACGGAAATCGCATCGGTATGCATCGATATGCATGAAGCATAACGTTAGCTGTGCCTGCAGCAGCCAATCTGCTGCCACAATTAAGCCCCTCCGTGTCCGCTGCGATAGCCCATCCGCATGATTAGTTGTGGAGTTGTTATTATTCTCAACTGGAAGCGATGGGAGCCGGTGAAAAATACACGCGGAACGCTGTAAAAAAGCTGGATGTAGCGCACTTTTCAGTGCAGAGCAAACTCAGCAGAGAGCCACCAGAGCCACCAGAGACACACCCACGGAGGAGGGGTTTGCAGTTGAGGGGGGGGGGGGGCACGCAGGGCAGCATACAACACCGACCCAGACAGACCCAGACAGCAGGACAGGATTAGCAAACACAAGCTAGGATATCTGATGCCCACCAGCAGTAAATCAAGACCAGCAAGAAGCTGCAACCAGCAGCACACGCAGGGGCCAGCGCTGCTGGTTGCAGCTAAAAAATATTATTTTGCCAAACAAAATTCCTTTGTTTTCACTGTTTTATTGAAGGAAATTATTTTTGAGGTGTCACATCAGAAAATATTAGCTTCAGAGTCAGTCATGTGCTTGAAATGCTTCATTTCACAAAAGGCTAATTATCTCAGCTTCTAATTTGAAACGTCTCTTTTTGGTGAAATCAACCTATCTTCTCCGGCTCATAACTAAAGAACGGAAAATGATATCAATAAACTTTTTTTTTGCTGATGATAGAAGAGAGTCTCATCGTTCTTTGGGCGTGTTCGGTGTTTACATAGTAATATCACACAATATTCTGTGGACCTCGAGAAATCACTGAAAACGCTCTGAAACTCTGGCACTGGGAGCGTCCGTTCTCCAAAAGTGGCTGGCACTCAATGAGTTAATAGATTACCGGTAATGTATTTATTCATTTATTTATTTATTTATAGCTTATGCATATTCAATTGTAACCAAATAATCGCTCCCTGTGAAAATAAAATGTCAATTTCCTATACATTTATAATAAAAGTTGTGCTAAAATACTGTTGTTTATGCATATTTTCACATTACTTTGAAAAGATATGCAGAGTAAATGGTAAAAGGAGATATACAAATGATTTCTGATGTATAATTTTTAAATTTCCATAGTTAAAAACTTGTCATTTGACACCAGAATCATCAAAATCGCCCTGCACAGTGAAATTCTATGGTAAGAATTGCTGAAATGGCAGCCATCTTTAAAATGGCAGCCATTTTGAAATTTTCATGGAAGAAATCTGGCTTCTCTGTGGTCATAAATGTATGGTTTGATAACAAGATCATTCATATTGGAAAATTCTACCCAAAGTTGCCCCCAAAATAGTGTTTTCAGGCTGGAAATGGCGGCCATCTTGGAAAAAAATAAAATTTCTGCGTGGCCAGTTACTTTTATCAAAATAACAGTCCACAAGGAGTATTTGTGCCAATTTTGGCGCTTCTTTCCGGAAGCGACCTATAGGTGCTGTTTTGAGCCCCACTACAGAGAGAGCTGCAGGAGTAGCAGTGTTTTCAGGAATGATCCAGGTCTCTGTGAGAGCTAGGAAGTGGAGGGTTTGAGATAGAGCATGAGCCGAGATGGTCTCAGTTTTTTTAACAGCCAGTTCCAGAGACCTCCGGCAATAGTAAAAGGACTAATTGTGCGTTTAGGGTAGGAAAGATTACCAGGGTTACTACACCTGAAGCTGCCGTGTCTACGGCGTCTGTGGGCTGATGTTACAACAGGGATGGGGAGAAAACACATAGTTAGGTAGATGAGTAGTTAGAATAAGAAGTTAGAATAAGAGAAGTAGCAAAACCCTATGCTCTGGCCTCCCCTCGACGGACTCGGGGCATAAAGACTGTGCCCGAGTCTTCGTGCCCCGAGGGTACGTGCCGCTTACCGCTGCCGCTGTAGACCGACTATGCTAAGAAATACAAGATCTACAGAGGTTCTAGGCCCCGCCCCCACGCCAATCAGCCGCTCGTTTCACAGAAGCTGGGATCACCTGATCACAGTCAGCTGTGTCTCGATGGGCCACTCAATAGCCAGATACACTTTTTAAACCACAAGAAAGCAAGTAAAAGCACTAAACTAAAACTCACCAGTATTGCAGCAGAAATATATAGCAGAGACAGACAAGCACAGCAAAGCAAGACAGCTCAGTTAGACAACTCAAAATGTGTTCTGAGAGAGAGAGAGAGAGAGAGAGAGAGAGAGAGAGAGAGAGAGAGAGAGAGAGAGAGAGAGAGAGAGAGAGATTATAGTGTCTACAGGGACTTGTTCCACTTTGGAGGTTCCACTGAACAGTGACTTACCGAGAGTCACTAAACAAACTGGACCTCTGCTCGGCCTCATGTCGGGCTTTATTGAAAATAGCACCTCTGTAAATATTTTACAATTTACACAGGAGACTTTCTCTCTTCATCTCCTCCTATTTGATTTCTCTCTCTCATTTTTTGGAACCTTTATTTATGGACGTGTTTGCTGCACACACTGCTGCTACCCATCCATGCGAGTTCACACGCCCAGTGTAAAGCTAAGACTGCATTTGCTCCGTCTTTCAACTTTTCATCCTTTATCCCTCTATCTCCCCCTCTTTCCCCTCTTCATCCCATCTCTCTAGAATAGAATAGAATAGAATAGAATAAAATTAGCTCTTTTACATAGATGGACACATAGTAGTACACATCCAATAAGATAATGGAAGTGACAACGCACTGCAGTGCAGAACAGCAGCAGGTGCATAACGAGCAGCAGGTGCATAACGAGCAGCAGGTGCATAATGAGCAGCCGGTGCATAACGAGCAGCAGGTGCATAACGAGCAGCAGGTGCATAACGAGCAGCAGGTGCATAACGAGCAGCAGGTGCATAACAAGCAGCCGGTGCATAACGAGCAGCCGGTGCATAACGAGCAGCAGGTGCATAACAAGCAGCCGGTGCATAACGAGCAGCAGGTGCATAACGAGCAGCAGGTGCATAACGAGCAGCAGGTGCATAACGAGCAGCCGGTGCATAACGAGCAGCAGGTGCATAACGAGCAGCAGGTGCATAACGAGCAGCAGGTGCATAACGAGCAGCAGGTGCATAACAAGCAGCCGGTGCATAACGAGCAGCCGGTGCATAACGAGCAGCAGGTGCATAATGAGCAGCAGGTGCATAACGAGCAGCAGGTGCATAACGAGCAGCAGGTGCATAACGAGCAGCAGGTGCATAACAAGCAGCCGGTGCATAACGAGCAGCCGGTGCATAACGAGCAGCAGGTGCATAACGAGCAGCAGGTGCATAACGAGCAGCAGGTGCATAACGAGCAGCAGGTGCATAACAAGCAGCCGGTGCATAACGAGCAGCCGGTGCATAACGAGCAGCAGGTGCATAATGAGCAGCAGGTGCATAACGAGCAGCAGGTGCATAACGAGCAGCCGGTGCATAGCGAGCAGGTGTTGAAAACAATGAGACCACCTTGAACAAAGAGCAGAAGGCATATACCACGCACGGCCTGTCGTGAGCTATTGCTAAAATGTACTGCACGTAGACACTGAACATGGAACATGGAACACACATGGTATTTTACTGGTATTACTGTAAAGAGATGACGTGTCACACTCCAGATAAGATTACCTAGTATGCACCTGTTGCAGTATAGTACCAACACCCTTGTTTTGAAGAGCATGAGGTTCTGGGGTTGTACCAGATGCCACAGTGTGTCAATGCAACGATCAGAAATGTAATCATGTGTAAATGAGTCGAGTCTGCCAGGGTTTGGGTTTTTATTCTTATTGGTTCTACTCATACTACAGATGTACTCCTGATACTAAATCTAAATCTAAAGAAAAAAAAACATGCATTATAAGGTGATTTGGATAAAGGGCAAAACAACATTTTGTAACCTCTACAAAGTGTGTGAATAAAACAACCAAAATAAATGAGAAAACCCCCTCTCTGATTCAAATATTACCAATTTCACAGCAACTGTTTTGTAAAGCAGGAGGTAAAGCAGGTGTAACCAATAGCATTAATGATGGTTCCATTCCATTTAGCTGTGCCAGTGCGAGGGCCCTCATTAATGTTATTGGTTACACCTGCTTTACTTCCTGCTTTACCACCCCAAAACAGTTGCTGTGAAAATGGCCAACACTGTCGGTGTGACTATCGTTTGACAGTATGCACTTACTGTAAGTGGTTTTGGATAACGGTGTCTGCTAAATGACAATGTAATGCAAAAGTAGAAAAACAGCTCCGTGAATGTGGGACAAACTTTAATTGGGCTAATTAAGTCTAACTTGAGGTGCTTTGGATAAAACAGGCCATCAAATATTGATGCTATTGTGGGCAAAAAACCCTCATATCTCAATCTGAGCCAGATTGTTAAGAGGTTTGAACCTCAACCAGCTTACTCATTGTACATCGCTCTGGATTAGAGCATCCTAAAATGTAGATTTGTGTGTGTTGTGGTCTCTCTCTTGTTTTAGTCCAGTAAAAGTGTCACTTGACCTCACACTAATTGCAACAAAAACAAACTCAACTGATTTTGTATCCTTAATATGTCCTCAATGAAGGAAAAAAAGTGTTAAGGAAATGTACTGTATGAAGGGAAAGTTTTGAAAATGACCTATATGATGCTACCAAAAACGTTTATTTATTTATTTTTTAACCTTTTTTTTTTTTTTTTTCTTTTTCTCCTTGAAGCAAAAAACACATACAGGATATAAGTGATGAGATTTATGGCGCATAAAAAAAAAAAAAAACGTTTTTGGTAGGCTACCATCATATTTAGGTCATTTTCAAAACTTTCCCTTCATACATTTCCTTAACACTTTTTTTCCTTCATTGAGGACATATTGAGGTGTGAGGTTGACCCACATAGTTGCGTAAAATGCCTGGACTATTTGAGCACCAAACCAGTTCTCCCAGTGCCGAGGGCTTTCAACTGAAACCACACAAAGTTTCACTCACACAATGGGCTTCACGGGGAGATTTACCTGACACTGTCTGAACTCAATCTAGAGAAAGAGAGGCAGAGAACCCCCCCCCCACACACACACACACGCACACACACACACACACACACACTGCGAAGAGCAGCCGCAGAACAAAAGCAGCAGCAATTCTATCATCGAGCCCAATTAATATTTGACAGGCTTATAATAGTTGACTCAACAATGAATGAAGTTTATTATCAAAATGAGAGAGAGTGAGAGGAGAGAGTGAAAGAGAGAGGAGCGCTAATTACTCAGTTCTCTTTGAAGAGTTGCCTCAGTTGTGTGTGTGTGTGTGTGTGTGTGTGTGTGTGCGTGTGTGTGTGCGTGTGTGCGTGCGTGTGTGTGCCTGCCTGTGTGCATGCGTGTGTGTATGTGCCTCACCGTGGTCGTGAGCGAACACCAGCAGGGACAGTTCCTTCAGTCTCTGTGCAATCTGGTCGTACGGTCCGCAGTGTTCCCCTGCCCCATGGGCCACGAACACCAAGGCTCTGAGAGGAGGAGAGGAGAGAGAGTTAACACAGGCTGTATCCACACTCAGGTTTCCCTTTGAATCCAAATCGCTTGTATGTTTATGCCTTGCGTCCACACTACCCCGCTGTTTCCCCACCCCTGAAATTGGAGACATTGGAATCATCTGCAAAATAAACTGACCAAGTGGGTCCAAGTGAAAGCTGTCACTCCTTACTGATTTCACCTGTTAAATCCATTTCAGCCATGCAGGAGAGATGAGGATGAGGGGGAAGAACAGGCTAAAGATGGACTTTGAAACCACCAGACAGCTGAGATAGATTGTGCAAGACAGGTGCAGGTCCTGAAATGGTGAGTGGAGGATGCTGGTGAAGTAAATTGTTTATTCCTTCATATTTACCGAATATCTCTCCTTCAGAAGCAGGCAGCTTCTCATAAATTTGATTTGATTTGATCTAGATTTTTACTTGTCTCGAACCAACAGATACAAATATCACAATAAATGGATAACAAAATATATCTATATGTATAAAAAAGAAAGAGAAATAACAATCAACAACGTGATACAAAGTTTGGTCCGAGAAGATGTAGAAAGAAGCAGTGCTTATCTAGTGCTGCACCTTCCTTACGACATCATATTGCACTTATAGATTCTAATCTATGGTGAAACTCTCTCAAAAACAGAGAGAAGACAAAATAACAGTATTTACAAAGAATAAAATCGGTCATAATCATTAAAAGAAACATTATTATTCAAGATTTTCCTTTTTATTATATATGTCTATGAATGTTTATTTGTAATCGCATTTAAATTTTCTAATATTTTTACTAATTTTTATCATCTCATGAAGGCTGTCCCAAAGAGACACCCCGCAGACTGAGATGCACATTCGCTTCAAAGTCGTATGGACCCTAGGGTGTTTTAGGAGCAGTTTCCCTCTTAAGTTACCCTCTCTGCCTGTCAACATTTTCTGGATGTTATTAGACATTTTTTTTGTTTTTTTTAATAATATGTTTATTACATTTTTCCCTGTACAATTATCAAATGTTATTGCAAGTATTACAATATAGGTTTTGTACAATAAACACAACAAAACAAATACAACCCTCCCACACACACAAACCCCCGCTCTCTCTCCCTTTCGCTCTCAACATCTATCGACCAGTGGTACCTAATAAAGTAAAGACAATTTTGAACAAAAAACAAACATTAAAACAACATTTTCAGAAGAAACCTGGGATCTACCACACACTGTAAGTCTTCAAGATCCCTGTCCTGAGTCCGCCTCCTGTATGAGCTCCCCTATATCGGCACTTGTGATGAAATCATTCAATGGATTCCATATCCGCTCATACACTTCCAATTTGTTTTTCAAGGTGTATGTTATTCTTTCACTGTACTGTTTATTACTTTAAACATAGTTTGCACTGTTTTGAATTTAACCAGGTCGATTTGTGCCAACGGGAGGCAGGAATCCTGGCTCATTTGGACTCAGATTTGCACCTGCATGTTAGGCAGCTCCGAGGCAAAGGGTTTATTTTGACATGATCAGTTTTACCACCTTGCTTGCATATTAACCCATTGATACCTGATGCAGCATTTGCGTGTATATCCCTCATTTGTGTGTGTATCCCTTTAAGACCGCGAACCGCGTTAACGCGGTTCGCGGTCTTAAAGGGATACACACACAAATGCTGCATCAGGTATCAATGGGTTAATCAAGGCCCCGTTCTCACTGTAAGTAGCTGAGGAACCTGTGAGAGCTTCAATCAGCACCAGCACAATTAGCCCAAATGTATTCAGCGAAGTGAAACAGGAAGGAAGTGATGAAACAGGAAGGAAGTGAGAAGGAAAAGAGTATAAGAAGAGCATTCCTCAAGCTTCATTAGCAAATCACTCTGTTCTCATCTCTCTCCAAGCTCCTTCCCTCCTTATAGAAACACAGCGCCCTAGGCTTCCCCCCGTACTTGTCTGAGAAGCTGTGTGTGTGTGTGTGTGTGTGTGTGTGTGTGTGTGTGTGTGTGTGTGTGTGTGTGTGTGTGTGTGTGTGTGTGAGAGAGAGAGAGAGAGAGAGAGAGAGTGTGTGTATGTGTGTGTGTGTGTGAGAGAGAGAGAGTGTGTGTGTGTGTGTGAGAGAGAGAGAGAGAGAGAGAGAGAGAGTGTGTGTGTGTGTGTGTGTGTGTGTGAGAGAGAGTGTGTATGTGTGTGTGTGTGTGTGTGTGTGTGTGTGTGTGTGTGTGTGTGTGTGTGTGTGTGAGAGAGAGAGTGTGTATGTGTGTGTGTGTGTGTGTGTGTGTGTGTGTGTGTGTGTGTGCGCGCGCGCCCACCACAGTATGTGCATGCATGTGAATGAGTGTCTTTGTATGTAACAGGCATGCTGAGGGGCCGTAGGGGTTCAATGTGGAGAATCTGGATGCATTGGAGAGAGACTCTACATGAGGGATGATATACTGTATATCAGGGATGGGCAACCTTGATGATAGAGGGCCACAAAAAAATGTCCTTGCTACCAGAGGGCCAGATTGTGACCGTGCACTTCCACCAGTAGCCTGCTGTAACACCATCACTCCCAAATTATAGCTACTCATTTGATGAAAAGGACTGATAATCAAAGTTTATTATGCCAACATTTATATTTTTCATATACAATTTAATAATTCTTCCATTCAGATGACAGCAAAACTTTGCTCTAGCTTCAAAACAGCCCCACTACAGCAATTTGATTGGGTACATCACCCAAATATGTCATATTAATCAGATTAGTAATGTTGCATGTGCAATGTGCATCCTGGATATAGTTTGTTACAATAGCGTTAGCTCAAGTGCTAACGTTAAACAGTATGTGGATGGACAATGCTAACACCATTTGTAAAATCCCATGTTATGGGATTTAGGCCTACAGTAAAATAAAATAAAAACGATTTGGGTGGTCTAACCTAACCAAAAACGTGCCCCTTGTAGCTTCGTTCTTTATTTCTCTAA
>NC_139637.1:9971019-10041019 GCF_964638095.1 Poromitra crassiceps
GAATTTCGAATTTTCGAATAATCGTTGTTATTATCAAGGTCGACTTTTATTATTGAAATTCGAAATTCGAAAAAAAAAAAAAAAAAAAAAAAAAATTTGAGTGAAATGTTGCATTGTCTCCCCTGATTCTAAGAAATCGCTTGGTTTGAGCAAGTAGAACAATTTTTATAAGCATTTTAAGCAAGGTTTATGGAAAAATGAATGGCGGATGAAATCCCATGAAGAGGGAGAGGGGGTGACTTTGGCACCCCTTTGGCACTCAGACCTGAGCCTACTAAATATTTAATGAACCACTCATGATTGTCAAAACTGTTTTTTATTTTCGAAAATGTCAATGTCATGTAACATGTTCTTTACTTCAGTGGTGCAATGCTTGTTTGAGCTAAAAATCCACAGCAGAAGCTTTTTATATTAATTAATAAAGCCGTAGACTTAGAATCAGGGGAGACAATGCAACATTTCACTCACAAAAAAAAAAAAAAAAAAAAAAAAAAAAAAAAAAAATTAATTTTTTTTACATTTTTATTTTTATTTTCGAATTTCGAATTAAATTCGAATTTGGCCAGCGAATTTCGAATAGTGTTTTTGCTAGAAATGCCCATCCCTAGTTGACATTGGCCAATCCTGGCGCTTGCTGAGTAGCTGAGATTTTTCTGGAAACCCCGACAGGCAGCTCGAGCGCAGCGTTGCATTCTCAGCGCTTGTTGAGAAGCTGAATGCTCTCTGCAAAGCTGACACCAACTAACGTTACGGGGTTAAATGCGGAGTTAAATGCGGGGTTAACAGCCTTTCTTTTGCAAAGAAGACATTAGCCCGCATCTATTCTTGTACAAAACATAATTTTCTGCGAAGTACCGGTATTAGTAAAGTTATAAGCGAAGATCGATTCACAAGGATCTGACAGCTGTCTCCGCCATTTTTTTTTCTACGTTGTCATTTGAGGTAAGCCTTATTATTACTCTCTTAGTAAGAGAGTTGCCATGGCAACCAATAACCCATGGCCATGGGTTATTGAACTCGGTTACTGGAATTATACAATGGCTGTGAACCAATCAGATTGCTTGATTTGAGAGAGCCGTTTTATAAATATATATATATACTAGGTTCGCGGCCTCGCCCACACTGCATCTCGCCCGCTGCTTGGCTGTTGCGTGGCCTCACCTGCACTATTGGCGCACGCGCAATGTCTCCCTCTCTCTCCCTCAGTCTCCCTCTCCCTCTCTCTCAGTCGCTCTTGTGTGTGTGTGTGTCACTGATGACATCATCACTGGGACTTTGTCTGTGTGAGTGAATTTATATGACGACATTACTGATGATGTCATCAGTGGGATTTATGACATCACTGATGATGTCATCAGTGGGATTTTGTTTGAAAAAGGTTGGTGACCGAAACGTCACAGAATAAATTCTTATTTGCAAACCCTTTTTACCAAACACTCAGTACAATAATAAATAATAATAATTGTTCCTACATGTAATACTGTCATAGTGTTGGAACAGTCAGTTGTGTTTATTCATAGCCTACTTTTCTTTGATCTATCCTATTACCGTACTCCTTGCTGCTGCAATGGCCCAATTTCCCCACAAAGATTATTCAAGTCTCTTCTTCCTCCAGTCTCCAATCTACGTAGATATACAAAGTAGAGGCTGGTACTGTATAGAGGCTGCCAGTCTTCTGATCAATGGTCTAATTTGTTTATGGTAATTGTACTAAATTAATGTAGTAATGATTTGTTGATGTTGAAACGTTGCACATCTAAATATATTTCAATATGAAATAGATGTGAAGCCTTACAACAGTGTGTGGGAAAATACTCTGAATTATTACTAACTATTGGGAACACTACACACAGATTTGCATAATCCCTGTCTCAGTATGTTTCACTTGGAGGCTGGTTTTGACTTTGGGTGAGAGCTAGCATGGTAAGCCTCACTATCTGTTTGACTTTGGGTGAGAGCTAACATGGTAAGCCTCACTATCTGTTTGACTTTGGGTGAGAGCTAGCATGGTAAGCCTCACTATCTGTTTGACTTTGGGTGAGAGCTAACATGGTAAAAAGCCTCACTATCTGTTTGACTTTGGGTGAGAGCTAGCATGGTAAGCCTCACTATCTGTTTGACTTTGGGTGAGAGCTAACATGGTAAGCCTCACTATCTGTTTGACTTTGGGTGAGAGCTGACATGGTAAGCCTCACTATCTGTTTGACTTTGGGTGAGAGCTAACATGGTAAGCCTCACTATCTGTTTGACTTTGGGTGAGCGGTGAGTGCTAGCATGGTAAGCCTCACTATCTGTTTGACTTTGGGTGAGCGGTGAGCGCTAGCATGGTAAGCCTCACTATCTGTTTGACTTTGGGTGAGAGCTAACATGGTAAAAAGCCTATCTGTTTGACTTTGGGTGAGCGGTGAGCGCTAGCATGGTAAGCCTCACTATCTGTTTGACTTTGGGTGAGCGGTGAGCGCTAGCATGGTAAGCCTCACTATCTGTTTGACTTTGGGTGAGCGGTGAGCGCTAGCATGGTAAGCCTCACTATCTGTTTGACTTTGGGTGAGCGGTGAGCGCTAGCATGGTAAGCCTCACTATCTGTTTGACTTTGGGTGAGCGGTGAGCGCTAGCATGGTAAGCCTCACTAGGTGAGCGGTGAGCGCTAGCATGGTAAGCCTCACTATCTGTTTGACTTTGGGTGAGCGGTGAGCGCTAGCATGGTAAGCCTCACTATCTGTTTGACTTTGGGTGAGAGCTAACATGGTAAGCCTCACTATCTGTTTGACTTTGGGTGAGAGCTAACATGGTAAGCCTCACTATCTGTTTGACTTTGGGTGAGAGCTAACATGGTAAGCCTCACTATCTGTTTGACTTTGGGTGAGAGCTAACATGGTAAGAAGCCTCACTATCTGTTTGACTTTGGGTGAGAGCTAACATGGTAAGCCTCACTATCTGTTTGACTTTGGGTGAGAGCTAACATGGTAAGAAGCCTCACTATCTGTTTGACTTTGGGTGAGAGCTAACATGGTAAGCCTCACTATCTGTTTGACTTTGGGTGAGAGCTATCATGGTATCTGTTTGACTTTGGGTGAGAGCTATCATGGTAAGCCTCACTATCTGTTTGACTTTGGGTGAGAGCTAACATGGTAAGCCTCACTATCTGTTTGACTTTGGGTGAGAGCTAACATGGTAAGCCTCACTATCTGTTTGACTTTGGGTGAGAGCTAACATGGTAAGCCTCACTATCTGTTTGACTTTGGGTGAGAGCTAACATGGTAAGCCTCACTATCTGTTTGACTTTGGGTGAGAGCTAACATGGTAAGCCTCACTATCTGTTTGACTTTGGGTGAGAGCTAACATGGTAAGAAGCCTCACTATCCGTTTGACTTTGGGTGAGAGCTATCATGGTATCTGTTTGACTTTGGGTGAGAGCTAACATGGTAAGCCTCACTATCTGTTTGACTTTGGGTGAGAGCTAACATGGTAAGCCTCACTATCTGTTTGACTTTGGGTGAGAGCTAACATGGTAAGCCTCACTATCTGTTTGACTTTGGGTGAGAGCTAACATGGTAAGCCTCACTATCTGTTTGACTTTGGGTGAGAGCTAACATGGTAAGAAGCCTCACTATCCGTTTGACTTTGGGTGAGAGCTATCATGGTATCTGTTTGACTTTGGGTGAGAGCTAACATGGTAAGCCTCACTATCTGTTTGACTTTGGGTGAGAGCTAACATGGTAAGCCTCACTATCTGTTTGACTTTGGGTGAGAGCTAACATGGTAAGCCTCACTATCTGTTTGACTTTGGGTGAGAGCTAACATGGTAAGCCTCACTATCTGTTTGACTTTGGGTGAGAGCTAACATGGTAAGCCTCACTATCTGTTTGACTTTGGGTGAGAGCTAACATGGTAAGCCTCACTATCTGTTTGACTTTGGGTGAGAGCTAACATGGTAAGAAGCCTCACTATCTGTTTGACTTTGGGTGAGAGCTAACATGGTAAGAAGCCTCACTATCTGTTTGACTTTGGGTGAGAGCTAACATGGTAAGAAGCCTCACTATCCGTTTGACTTTGGGTGAGAGCTAACATGGTAAGAAGCCTCACTATCTGTTTGTCTCCAAAGATCAGTCTGGACTTCTAGCAGCCATTTCAGAAGGCGGGACTTAACCTGATGCTGCCAGATGGTTTGTTACACAGAAGCATCTGGAACTCGTCAGATGGCAGGTGATTGGATGAACCATCTGTCTATCACTCTATCGCGCGCTCGCTTCTCGCAGTCGTCACACCTAAATCCTGCCCCTAGCTGCCACTGAATGCTGATTGGTCGGACCGTCTGCTTGGACCAACAGGAGACCAATATTTAAAAATATTGCCAGGAAAGCGAGAGATAGACTGAGGGGGGCTAAAGAGAGAGAGTGGTGTGTGTGTGTGTGTGTGTGTGTGTGTGTGTGTGTGTGTGTGTGTGTGTGTGTGTGTGTGTGTGTGTGTGTGTGTGTGTGTACACACACACCATCCTCCATGTGGGTTCACAACCCCAAATAGATTATCTATTGGCAGATCTGTCAATCATTGCAGAAGCCCCTCCCCCCTGTCGGTGCCCCTTTCACCTACTTCCTGGTTCTAGTGAAAGGGCCTTTCAGAAGCCTGTGACCTTTGACCCCGTCTCTTCCTCATCTCACCAACAAATACATAAACTAAGAAGAGTTATGTTTTTTTTTGTATATTCTGGCACTTTTCCTGTCATGTTATGTAGCCTATTATACAACATTGTAGGAGCAGAGGGTTGACCCGATAATGACCCGATGTCATTATTGTCCTTGTGGGCCATTTCAATTTATGACAAATCAATATCCATGACTGAAGGCGATGTTAACAGGTGTCATAACTTTCACCTGCACCCACCTGGTGTCCCTATGTTGTTTGCACACTGTATGTCCAGGGGGTTTAACATTCAGCCAGTATCAAATCTAATCAGAATATGACTATTAAAATTTAATCTTAATAAAATAAAATATATTTACATTGTCAAGAGAAGTGATTCAATTTGAATTACCTAGCACCATGAAAGAAATGTATTTTAAGTCCACCTGCCACAGACTCACTGATTCCAAAATTCGCCTGACAGTATGTCACTATCACAGCGACTAAATATGTATGATGTATGAAGCAGAAGCGGATGGCTGAATAAAACCAGAATGCCTGCCAAAGTGGCTGATAGAGAAAATTAATTTACATAGCAGCTCCTGTCATAATTTATCCTCATTTGCCAGATGGCTGTAGGCACTTTCTCCCCCTGCCTGGCACTGATATTCTGCTCTAACATCAGGTCTCCTCGCCAGGCTGATGCAGCAATCAGTCCAAAGCTTCTCTTATGAGAAAATAATAATAAAACAAAATGTGGATGTTTCCCCATCCGCTCAACATGAAATTCAATAATAAGCAGTCTGCCTTTTTTTACTAAACAAACAATCCACACAATAAACCATCTGGATGCTGTTGGTAGAAGCAGTTGACCCCATAGGCCGGCGGTCACCACGGTTACAGCACATCGAAACGTACAGTAGCCGTGGTGATGATGATGATGGTGAAGGTGATAGTAATGATGAAGATGAAGGTCAGACTAATGTTGGTGGTGAGGATGGAGAAGAATAGAGAGACTACACCAGCCAAAATGCTCGTGACTTAAAACGAATGTGGGACGGGGGCAATGTGGGGGGCCGGGCCCCCTTGCTCAGATCACACTTCATTCCTTTTGATGTCAACTACACACAAGAAGAAGAAGAAGAAGAAGAAGAAGAAGAAGAAGAAGAAGAAGAAGAAGAAGAAGAAGAAGAAGAAGAAGAAGAAGAAGAAGGGTCTGGGGGAGGTTCAGTTTAGGCGTTGGGGGTGGGAGATGTTAGGTTTAGGCGTTGGGGGTGGGAGAGGTTAGCTCCAGCTGGTCCACCGATATGCTGCATGCCTCTCCGCTCAGCTGGTTCTACTTGTGGGCTATCGGCATGATACGCGGCACCTGAAGAAGTCGCCTACTAGGCCTGAGTCTCTCATGTTGAAGCTCGATGGGAGACCGGCCGCTGGGTTCACGCTCCCCATTCTATAGATATGTTCTATAGATATGTTCCATAGATATGTTCTATAGATATGTTCTATAGATATGTTCTATAGATATGTTCTATAGATATGTATATATATAGATGTGTGAGCGGAACCATAACTGGCTGACCTGTTGCATTGTTACAGTCAATCCAGGCTATGACACAGCATGTTGTTTGTGTTAGTATCTCAGCCGGGAGTGACATCATCAGGCTATGACACAGCATGTTGTTTGTGTCTCAGCCGGGAGTGACATCATCAGGCTATGACACAGCATGTTGTTTGTGTCTCAGCCGGGAGTGACATCATCAGGCGTTGCCCCCTAACGCTTAGTTCACACAGACAACCTACGCCTTGCCTTGCCTCAACCCACGCCTACGCCGAGCTGGGCGTGAACCTGTTACACGCCTTTTGCACGCCGAACCTGGAGCCGAGTCACAAGCGCCTCTCCTCTCTCCCGACTGTATTTTTTCACGTGTTGTCCAGAATTGTCATGGGTAGGGTAGGTAAAATAAATCTGATATATTTAATGTTCTATTGATGCTGGATATGTATAACCACGTCTGACTATAGTCGGACATTTTAGAGAGGTGATCTTGCAAGAATATGTGCTGGCACAACAACATTGTCCATCTTGCTTCTTCGGTCGCTATTCTCTCTCATGAAGATTTGTTTGCTCAACACTGTTGTAGTAACTCCATTTTATTTTGAAATTCAGTTGACTTTGCCATTTCCCACGGATATTGTCGCGTTTTTCTTTCATGGCTTGACAGAAGAAGTCTGCCTGCACGCATGAAAATAGAACTCTCGCCTAAACGATAAAATCGGCGCGGCACAGGCGAGGCGTGGGTACACGCAGGGTTCACGCTCAGGCGCCCGGTGTACACAGCCTCGTTGACTAAAACGGACGCCTATTTAAAAGCGTGGGTAAAGGCAAGGCATAGGCAAGGCTTGGGTCGCCGGTGTGAACCCAGCCTAAGCCAATTATAGCACTGTTAGGGGGCGACGCATGTATGAGGTAAAACAATAGTTAAGTATTGCAACTATATTCTCTGATCATAGGCGGAGCCCCCTAACACCTCGCCTTGCCGTTGCACAAGTGGCTGAAGACTTAGGAGACCTAACTCTTCCAAAGCATGCTAGCATGCTATGCTGCTGCAACTTATAATTGCTTATTGCTTTGCTGTCTTAATGTGTCTTGTTATGTTGTTTGATGTGTATTTTATATGGAGCAACTGTACATTGTGCCGGAGACAAATATATATCCATCAAATATCTATCTATCTATCTATCTATCTATTAGGGCTGTGCCGATTCACTTATCTCCCGATTCGATACTATCACGATACTTGGGTGCCGATTCGATACCCATCAAGACCCCGCCCAAGCAGAAGACATAAAGTCATAGGCTGTGTGCCTAGATGACACAATGAGTTATTATTCCTGTCCCAAAGTACAAGTAAAACCTTTCTAACAGTTCAACTTTGTCTCCGCTCACAGAAGTGAATTGAGCTGCGGGTGCCCCCCGCATTCCATAAAGTAACGTTGCAGACGTCCGTATTTGTGAAATTGGTGCCTTAACATTAACGTTAATTTCCCGGGCGCTTATTAATACAACACATGTTAACACGTTACGTTAACACGAATTGAAACTCGGAGGACCAAAATGCCAGACTCGATCATCAGCCAGGAATGGGTCTCGCGCTACTTTTGAATGCTAAAATAAAGCTGATAATGTACAATTTGATTCAAGGGGGGGGGGGGGGGGGGGGGGGGCCCTTTCAGAGTACAACACAAACTGTCTATTTTGCTGCCACTCGATGTCGGGACTCTCGGCTCTGGATCAAGGGATATGATTAGCTGTGTGTGAGTGGGGGCGGGTCATGGGGCGGGTGCACTCGGAGTTTGTCTGTTAAATGATTGGCCGTTTCCGTGTCACTTGTACTAACAAGGTACATGATTGGCGGTATGAGCCACGGAGCAGAGGGAAGCGCTGGATGAAAGTGGTAACATTTCATACATAAACAGAAAAAAATGCGATTATCGATTCTGGAATAAAGGATCGATTCAAAAAATCGTGACATTAAAAATCGCGATACTTAAAGGAACACTCCGCCCATTTTCAACCAGCTTTGTATCATTAGAACATCAGTAGTATATCAGAAAACTGTAAACGGTTTTGAAATCTGTCATTTAATTTGACAGTTATTGAGTGTTAAAAAGTGGACCAGTGACATCACTGGTCCACACTAACTCAAATGAATAACTCATTAACTCAAATCAACTCTCAATAACTGTCAAACTATTCATCATTCATCTAGTTTGACAGTTATTGAGAGTTGATTTGAGTTAATGAGTTATTCATTTGAGTTATTGTGGACCAGTGATGTCACTGGTCCACAATTTAACACTCAATAACTGTCAAATTAAATGTCAGACTTCAAAACCGTTTACAGTTTTCTGATATACTACTGATGTTCTAATGATACAAAGCTGGTTGAAAATGGGCAGAGTGTTCCTTTAAGTGAATCGATTTTTTCTCCTACCCCTACTATCTATCTATCTATCTATCTATCTATCTATCTATCTATCTATCTATCTATCTATCTATCTATCTAATATACACAACAGCTTGTAACACTACCCCACTTAAAATTATTGTATGGCTTTCAACGCAGAGGCCTTTCCACCCTGATAAGAATAAAATCCTGTCGCCAACATTGAATCCTCACGATTTATTTTTGGCACGAAAACGGTCAGATTCAAATATACAGCACAAGATGTTGACACAACATATTGTTTATGGGGAGCTTCAATCTAAAGATATATCGCTCTCTCACCCTTCAACTCCTGCACAGCACAACATGCACACGTTTCTAGTGAGAACGCTCTTATATAAGCCGTCCAAAGCCTTAGATCTAAAACAGTTCTGACACAGGGGGCTCGGCAGCTATTTTAAGCCCCCAGTGTCTCAGCTCTTTCCTTCCAAGAACCATGTTGTCCAGGCAAGCAACATGTAATGTATAATGTGTCATCAAAAACAATTGCACTTAAAGGAACACTCCGCCCATTTTCAACCAGCTTTGTATCATTAGAACATCAGTAGTATATCAGAAAACTGTAAACTGTTTTGAAGTCTGTCATTTAATTTGACAGTTATTGAGTGTTAAAGTGTGGACCAGTGACATCACTGGTCCACACTAACTCAAATTAATAACTCATTAACTCAAATCAACTCTCAATAACTGTCAAACTATTCATCATTCATCTAGTTTGACAGTTATTGAGAGTTGATTTGAGTTAATGAGTTATTAATTTGAGTTAGTGTGGACCAGTGATGTCACTTTAACACTCAATAACTGTCAAATTAAATGACAGACTTCAAAACCGTTTATAGTTTTCTGATATACTACTGATGTTCTAATGATACAAAGCTGGTTGAAAATGGGCGGAGTGTTCCTTTAATTGGTTTATTGAACCTTCTGTCAGGGGGAGTTGGAGACATGTGTTGTTGTTGTTGTTGTTGTTGTTGCTGCGAGCTCTAAATATGTGAGTAGGAAGACGTTTGCATTGAGCAACTTTGTCACTCAAGGGCCTCCCTCAAAAGAGGAAGTCACATGTTAACCACAACGCCTGTGCAGAACCAAGTCATCCTGCGTTTCACAAGAACTGGCAGTGAGTCAGGAGGAAAAGTTAAATTCCAGCCACTAACAAAAACACACATACTGTAAACCACTAACCACATGTATGCAAGCATCCATGTGTAGAAATGAATGCAGGATAAATACAAAAAGGCACGGAGGCAAGCACACGCACGTAACCTATGAGCCATGGTTTATAGACGGTTTTCACCAGAGCGCAACCCCACAGCACTTCCTTTTTCTCAGCATTCGGCAAACTGCAGAAATATTCACTCGACGTCGTTACTTTTGTTTTCGCTGCTCAGCTGTATAGACGGTTTTCACGGAATGGTCAGTCCTGCACTTGAATGTTTTTTTTTCGTTCATGTCCATAGCAAACACTGCAACAGGAAGTGAGCGGGGGTTCAATTTAGAATGTTTTTGTTGTCAAGTTAAAACCGTCTAGAGCAAAGCCACACAGACACGGTGTCAGTTAATGAGTCACGGCTATGCTGCAGGAGGGTGTGTGTGTGTGTGTGTGTGTGTGTGTGTGTGTGTGTGTGTGTGTGTGTGTGTGTGTGTGTGTGTGTGTGTTTGTGTGTGTGTGTGTGTGTGTGTCTGTGTGTGTGTGTGTCTGTGTGTGTGTGTGTCAAAGGGACATCTGTCTTGTGTTTCATACTGCGCCTCTTCCACCATGTGTGCAGAGTGGAAAGCAGGAGAAAATGAGTTGGGGGGGCTGAGAGTTCAGGGCAAAAGGTCTCCAGCAGCAGTAGGTATGTATGGGGCTAACTTACTGTGGAAAACTAAATCACTATAGGCCAGTGGTTCTCAAATCGTGGCACTTTGCCAGGGGGTCCGCGAAAGGTTTCCAGCAAAATAAAATTAAAACCTTTTTTTGTTGTTGCAAAAGCTTCATAGTTCCGCAAAAATATGTTATGCTTTCAATCTAAAATGGTTCATGGATTAACATTCTAATCTAACAAACCTATCAATTTAAAAGTCAAGCACGTTACCGTGGAAACAATTAAGCTTAGCCCAAACTCACAAATCAGAATGAGGGGGTCCCCGGTATATTTTCTATCTTGTATTGGGGTCCTTGGCTGAAAAGCATTTGAGAACCTCTGCTATAGGCTACTAAAAGCCTATAGACCTTATTCGCTAACCCTGGACGGCACCATATTGTTGACATGCCGTCCTGCACGCACACAGCGCTGCAGCTGACAACTAGTAACAGCCTTATTGTCGTTTCTGTTCCATTACAAAATAGCGATAGTGATGACAGCAATAAAAAACCCACAGTTGTTGTTTGTATGCTGCCGTTAATGCATGTAATAATACACACAAGAAGAAACGAGGTGAACAGACTTTGCTGTGAGGAGCTGTCAGAAGGTTTCACCTGTCTCTCCTAACTATCCACACACATCTCCTGTGCTGCTGACGTATCCTCCGTCTCGCTCCCTTCACGTCTGAGGACGGTAGAGATAAAAACAAACCACAGGGACTTTATTGCTGTCATTACTACAGCCATGCCTAACGCAGGTCACCATCCGAACACAACAGGAACGATACAGGTCACGCTAACGGCGGCTAGCTTCCTATAAACTCTGCTCTTACATAGGCTGTCACTTGAGAGCTGCAGCGCTATGTCAACAACATGGCAGCGGTGGGCGTGCCCGTATGTGAGTTACGTCAATCGAATAAGGTCTATTGGCTACTAAAAGCCTATATGCAAAATTGGCCTGTGGGTGGTTTTATGAACTATTTCATGAAAACTTGGCCAGCTACCAATTGGGGACCAAATAAAGCCCATGTGAAGAGGTTAAATGATGTTGTCCTTGGTCGACTAAGGGCGACTAGGAAGCAACCCCAAAACACAAGGGTTTATAGTCAACACACCAATCCCCATACTATAAGCAGTTCCTCATGCTTACAAAGCCTATGAGAAAACAGGCTTTAGGACAACCTACAGTCTGAACTCATGCTCCTATATACTGTATATATATATATATATATATATACTGTATCAGCTGTTTCTTCATGTATGAACACCAGAGGAGGTAATTACAGCAAAGAGTGCAGACAGACAAGCACATCAGGCTCAGCTAAAGTTTCAGGGATGAGAGTCAGATTTGACTTTCCCTGATGCCAAACTATCTAACCTGGGTAACAGGTTAGCAAACCTGTCCAATAAATGAGCTCCTGTGAGTCCAACGGGCTTCTGTTTAGCAGCCCTGGTTGGCTATCGCCTAACTGAGCATCTGTGCACCTCAATGAACCAAATACAAAAAAATAAATAAAAAAAGATGCAACAAAGTCAACTTTTCCACTGTAGCACAGACTGAAGAAAACAAACTAGTGATGCTTCTCCTCTAAATGTACTACATTTGGGTCCCGTTTGGGTTATTGTAAACGAGGTCAACCTTTTAAATCACTGCAATTCCTAATACCCCTCTCCCCCCCCCCCCCCCCCCCATGTGAAGATTAAAATAATAACTAATGTTTTATTTTTACAGCATGATGAGTTTTTCTTGTATTGAATGGGGTCACGACCCACTAGTCACTGGTCCATCTGTTAGCGACCCCACTATGAGAAGATTAACATCAATGCAGTGTGTTTTAACGAGCTTGGGTCTTAGATTGAGAGACAATAAAGTCTCACATGACTCCCTAGTTGTTAACTGGTTGAACAAGCTGAGCACCATGTGACTGGGACTAACTTGTCCCCACGCAGCATAATAAATACCATTCGAAAACCTGCTCCCCGCATGTAGCAGAGGAGGAGAAAACAGTGTTACTGCCAGATATAAACCGTTTTACTGACCACATATTCATGGTGGTGATGTCAGGGATGCATTTAATCAATTAATAATGTATGTATGCATTAATCAACATAATGCCATATGCATTGCAATGCTAATATTTATGGAGTATTCATTTATGGAATTTCAACTATTTCCATGTGTTGTTGTTGTAATGTGCTTTGGCAACACTCATGCAATAGACCCTTTTCACGGGGGCCATTTTGTGTCGAAAAGGCAGAATAAACACAGGTGCAAGCAAAACACTCATGAGGGTTTCCAAATTCTGGAAAGCCTCATGAGTGTTTTGCTTGCACCTGTGTTTACCCTGCCTTTTCGACACAAAATGCCCCCGTGAGAAGGGTCTATAGTTAGACTACTTTCCGGCTTATTGAATTGAACTGAATTGCTGGGGGGAGGGGGAAGAGCGAGCGCCGAGCGGGGTGGTGTGGGGGTGGGGGGTGGGAGAGGGTCAGAGGCGCTTGTTGTTAATTCCGGATTTAGTATCCGCTACTGACCTCGGCGTTTCTGCGGGCTCCCAGTAGCGACAGAACAGGTGCAGTCCGTCGGCGTTGACGATGTGCTGCAGGTCGGTGTAGGGGCGTCCCTGCGGGCTCCGCCGCGGGGCTCCTGGCTCGGGCATGCCGGCGGCAGGGTCTGCAGGAGAGGGAGAGAGCCGGAGACTGAGCAGCAGCGACAACACGCCGCTGCTGTGGCCGTACAAGAGGCAGGCCAACACGGCGACCAGCAGGCAGGTGGCGACGGGCACGGCGTTCATTTTGCTCAGCTCTTAGTTTTGGATGGATGGACAGGTTGTTGATGTCGCCAGGAGGTTTAGGTGAGATGAGGTTAAATGAGGCTAGAGCCTCTCCGCTGCCATTACAAAACACGGGGGGGGGGGGGGGATGTTGTCAGAGCGCCCGCACGCACCGACCAGCTTACGTCACAACGGAACCATAAACTCTCTCTCTCTCTCTCTCTCTCTCTCTCTCTCTCTCTCTCTCTCTCTCTCTCTCTCTCTCTCTCTCTCTCTCTCTCTCTCTCTCTCTCTCTCTCTCTCTCTCTCTCTCTCTCTCTCTCTCTCTCTCTCTCTCTCTCTCTCTAATAATAATAGTAATAAACACGCCTCTCTCTCTCTCTCCTCTCTCCCTCCCTCCCTCTCTCTCCCTCTCTCTCTCTCTCTCTCTCTAATAATAATAGTTACAGTAATAATAATAATAATAATAAACACGCCTTTCTCTCTCTCTCTCTCTCTCTCTCTCTAATAATAATAATAGTTACAGTAATAATAATAATAATAAACACGCCTCTCTGTCTGTCTGTCTCTCTCTCTCTCTCTCTCTCTCTCTCTCTCTAATAATAATAATAGTTACAGTAATAATAATAATAATAAACATGCCTCTCTCTCTCTCTCTCTCTGTCTCTCTCTCTGTCTCTCTCTCTAATAATAACAATAGTTACAGTAGTAATAATAATAATAATAATGATAATAGTCATAATAATAATAAGTGGTATGTAGGCTACAGTAGGCATATATGCAGGCAGCGCGGAACACCTGGCACAGTGCCTGGCAGGGGATAAAAATAGCTCTGCATGGTGGAATGCTATTGGCTATCTATGGTTGCAGTTGGAGCAGCCTGGTTGTCTTTACAGTAGGCTACACTTTGTCATTGTATGTTAGCGTGTGGCAAACACTTTTTATTATTAGGAATTATAATGCAGACATCAGCTATTTTCATCAAAGGGATTCATGTCAGCTAAAAGATCGGCTGTCTCAGCGGATCGGCATCCTGATTGGAAACAGACGCATGGCAGACAGACTGCTCCATCAACCACAACAGGCTAGGGGGAATTCATTCAGTCATCTGAATAGATTTAAATAACTCAAATGCACCGTATAAAGCTAACCCAAGCCAATGCCTACAGACGTTATGGGGTCTGCTTGTTTTGTTGATGTTATGAAAATGATGAATAGAGGAACCCACACGATAACATTATAGGTCATTCTATAATGAGGATGCTGTGGAAAATCGCTGCAAGTCAATTAAGTTGTATTGACTGCTAAAGTCATGAAAGCCTAATAGGAATATTAGGCTATAGGCTATATAGTGATGCCTTACATCAAGTAAGTAGGCTATGCCCAACGTCACTGTAACTCACTGCTGAGTAGCCAATCGAAGACGCGCTGTTAAGTCCATACAGGAATAGAAAATATTATAGGCTATAGGAAAGGCTATTATAGAGAAAGCACCAACCTGCACAGGAGCGTCGGTGAAGTTTCTGCTTCTTCTCGGACTGGACTGTCCTGTTTCACTGGTGTGGTGTCTCTCTCTCTCTCTCTCTTTCTCTCTCTCTCTCTCTCTCTCTCTCTCTGATGCTCTGTTCTCGCCGCCCGTCGAGAGAAGAATGCAGTGAGAGACGTTTGGGGAAACGCAGAAGTATTCACACACACACACACACACACACACACACACACACACACACACACACACACACACACACACACACACACACACACACACACACACACACACGACACATACCGCACACACCCTTATTACACACACACACATGTACACACACATGTACACACACATGTACACACACACACACACACACACACACACACACACACACACACACACACACACACACACACACACACACACACACACACACACACACACACACACACACACACACATTTTCCCCAGAGGCAGGGAGTGTTTGCTCCGGTCCAGCCCTGCTCTTTCTCTCTCAATCTCAAACACACACACACACACACACACACACACACACACACACACACACACACACACACACACACACACACACACACACACACACACACCACTCTCTCTCTTTAGCCCCCCTCAGTCTCTCTCTCGCTTTCCTGGCAGTGCATGCGCAAGATATTGTTGACAAAGTAGCCTAGTTTCTCTCTTTCTTTCTCTCTCCCTCTCAATTACATTTTCAATTCAAAGGGCTTTATTGGCATGATAAGGTGCATCTCACATTGCCAAAGCAACATTAGCAACATGACATTTTGTTACCCATGCATAAATAAAAAAAATCTGAAGATATTCAAAGAGGAAGAATAAAGAAAATTAAATGGAACGAGATAGAATATAATAGAAGACTATTGTTGACTGGAGTCTATTCAGAATAATAACAGAACAGTAATAAACGGGCAGTTAAACGGTGATAGTGCAAATAGTGAGCAATTACAGTATATTAACAAAAAATTCACAGAATCTGTAAAATGTAGGCCTACCCTTGTTATTTTGAAATCTTGAGAAAAACAAAACAAAGCAAAAAAGAATCAAATAAAATAAGGTAAATTAAAATATTAGTGTTGACCAAAAAACCTATTTGGAACAACACATGTAAAACTTATTTTGTTAAATTTAATTAAACACGCAAACCAATAAACTGGATGCTAGTGCAAATAATACAGTGTGTTAGGTGTTCTGTGTTTCAGCCAGATGTGGATGGCTCTCCTGTCCACTGGCTGTCCCTCAGCTGATGGCAGCTCCACACATAATGTGCTGCTAGAATGGTGCATTCAGGTTTCTCTCCCAGAAGTGCAGATGTGTCCGTGATATTTTCAAATTCTTTGTACTTCTGGTTAATTTTGGGCGAGATTGAGGCTCTAATTTCTTTATATTTGTCACAGTGTAACAGGAAGTGCAGCTCTGTCTCCACCTCTCCTTGGGAGCAGAGTGAACACAGCCTCTCTCTCTCTCACACTGCATTTCCATTCGGTCTCTCACCTCTGTTTGTTTGCTTGTTTGTTTCAGTGAGTTGAATTGTTTCAGTGATGATGTGTGGATTGCTATTCAGTTTCTAATTTCATTTTCATTCACCTTATTTCTGTGACTTAAGACCATGATCACATGGTGGAGCAGATTGGGCCCTCATTCCGATCTGCTGCTCGTCCCGATTCGATGTGAGGAGGATGTCACCGTGCGCTGCCGTTTTCCTCTGCCTCTTGTTCATCCTGGACCATAGTCGCTCTCCCTCCGAGAGGCGAGGCGAACCTGGTTGTGTTTCATCAGTGGTGAGTGTCCCTGCTGGGAAATTAACTGCAACCTATTAACTGCGACCTAACCTTAGGTCTTCTGATTCCTTGAGCTGTTTTAAACGTTCCCTAAAACCTACCTC
Organism: Poromitra crassiceps; assembly: GCF_964638095.1. Classification (NCBI taxonomy): domain Eukaryota; kingdom Metazoa; phylum Chordata; class Actinopteri; order Beryciformes; family Melamphaidae; genus Poromitra; species Poromitra crassiceps. Next base: position 9,987,674 of record NC_139637.1, read on the forward strand.
TATAGGCTTGCCTTCTTATAGATTCACCTCTCCTGTTTTGTCCGTTTTTGCTTGGTTGTTTTCTTTATAGGACGAATCAGCGTGATGTCACTCGCCACCCAGAAATGCGGAACCCCGCGGCAGTAAACAGTACGAGTTGACATTCTGAATGAGAGCAGAAGTAGCTCAAGAATTTGATGTATACATGTCATGTTAAACTTGTGTGAACAGATTTTAAAATGTAAACAGAGTTAGAATCATGCCTTTTCGACACAAATTGGCCCCCGTGAGAAGGGTCTATTCATTGTTTTCAACATGCATTGGCACTTCTACATCTCCACCGTCGAGTCCCATCCTCACCTCCTCCATCTCCATCTGGTATGCTGCTGCTGCTGCCTGCAAGGACATCTCCAGACTGCGGCGCATCATCCGCCGTGCCAAAAAGGTGGTCGGGTGCAGCCTGCCATCCCTTCATGACCTACACGCAGGATGCTAAAGCAGTCTCAGAAAATGGCCGACCCGGCCCACCCGGGACATACACTTTTTAGGGCCCTCTCCCCATGACAGAAGACTGCTATCTCTGCAGTACCAGAACCGCTCGTCACAGGGACAGTTTCTACCCAAATTACTTATGTTTTGCACCGGCTTCTGCTGTTGATGCGATACTTGCATTAAGTCAAATTCCTCATTTGTAATCTAATTACTCACTATGGCTATTAAAAATGAATCTTGAAAATGGTCCTAACCTTCCCCTAACAGCCTAACCCACCCACAGCCCTCAACACGAGCAGTATATGGAGATAGAATAGAATAGAATAGAATAGAATAGCCTTTATTGTCATTGCACAGTTCCCCATACAACGAAATTAAGAGGGCTTCAGCTGACAGTGCATTAAAATCAGACGTAAATAATTAAAAACATTTAAGAAAAACAACAACAACAACATAAGAACAGATAAGGACACTAGACACCTAGACGGGGGGGCAAAAAAAGCAGGAACAAAACAATAATAAAATACTAATAAAATACTGCTGAGGTAGTAAAAGAATATTGCACGTTGATATATTGTATTGCACAAGTTCATGTATTGCACTAACAGAGAATTAACGGCTGCTGCTGTGATTGTTTAGAGTCCGGACGGCCCATGGGAAAAAGCTGTTTTTTAGTCTGTTTGTGCGACTCTTGATGCTCCTGTAGCCTACATCCTGCCCGAGGGCAGCAGGCTGAGCAGGTGATGACCAGGGTGGAGATGATGGTCGCGGATGATCCGCTCTGCCCTGGAGAGACAGCGGGAGCTGGCTATGTCGTCTAGAGAGGGGAGAGGACAGCCAGTTATCCTCTCGGCTGACCTGATCACCCTCTGTAGCCTCTTCCTGTCAGTTACGCTTTCGATGGTCGAGCGGTAGAAGGTTACCAGCAGCTTCTCCTCGAGATCGTTCCGTCTGAGTACTCTCAGGAAGTGGAGTCGCTGCTGGGCCTTCTTTACCACCGCTGCAGTGTTGACTGACCAGGCGAGGTCCTCAGAGATGTGTGCCCCCAGGAACTTAAAGTGGGGGACCCTCTCCACACAGTCCCCATTGATGTAGAGCGGGGCAGGGGCAGTCTTATTCTTCCTGTAGTCAATGACCACCTCCTTGGTTTTCTTGGTGTTGATGGAGATTGTTCCTGGTACACCACTCCACCAGCCGCTGCATATTTTATGTCCATATATTCATTCTCAAATACACTGCTACCGCATGCGCTAGGACGTGTCATCAGTGATGTTATCTGGGGTCGTTAGGTGTTTCGGGTCTGTCAACATCATACACCCTCGCCCAGTAGACCCAGCCGAGGCCAATTAAGACCCCGACTCACGTCCCAGAAGCCGCTACGGATCAGCCTTACTACTCTATCTGCAACGTTGCCCGCGGGAGGGGTAAAAAGAACCCAATCCGCTGCAATAGAGCTAGTGCTACGCCGCAGTATTGGCCCTTCGGTGCATGGAGGATCTAGGCTCTGTGGGTTTCTCCCGGCCGTGCTCCTCCTTCGTCTCACCAGACCCCCCTTATGTCAAAGGCAATCCAGAGGCAGAAAGGATACCTCAAGGACGCCCCAAGAGGGCCTGTGCGCTGCACGTCATTTACCTGCGTCGAGCACCTTGCTCTAGCCTGGAGGACCCCAGGCCGCGCCGATCTTGCGCAGATTTTCAGGAGGCTAATCCGTAGCGTTTGTGGATTTCTCCCTCACGAGAGAGCCAAGATGGGGTGCTAATCCCATCCCGTACCGGGTTGCCGTCTCTCCGGCCGTCAACTGTCTCTCCAGCTCGTCACCAAACTATACTTGGTTGTCACCTAGTCTTTCCTAAGTGTCACCGGCCAGAGGCAAGCCAGGATTCTACATTCTCAAATACACTGCTACCGCATGCGCTAGGACGTGTCATCAGTGATGTTATCTGGGGTCGTTAGGTGTTTCGGGTCTGTCAACATCATACACCCTCGCCCAGTAGACCCAGCCGAGGCCAATTAAGACCCCGACTCACGTCCCAGAAGCCGCTACGGATCAGCCTTACTACTCTATCTGCAACGTTGCCCGCGGGAGGGGTAAAAAGAACCCAATCCGCTGCAATAGAGCTAGTGCTACGCCGCAGTATTGGCCCTTCGGTGCATGGAGGATCTAGGCTCTGTGGGTTTCTCCCGGCCGTGCTCCTCCTTCGTCTCACCAGACCCCCCTTATGTCAAAGGCAATCCAGAGGCAGAAAGGATACCTCAAGGACGCCCCAAGAGGGCCTGTGCGCTGCACGTCATTTACCTGCGTCGAGCACCTTGCTCTAGCCTGGAGGACCCCAGGCCGCGCCGATCTTGCGCAGATTTTCAGGAGGCTAATCCGTAGCGTTTGTGGATTTCTCCCTCACGAGAGAGCCAAGATGGGGTGCTAATCCCATCCCGTACCGGGTTGCCGTCTCTCCGGCCGTCAACTGTCTCTCCAGCTCGTCACCAAACTATACTTGGTTGTCACCTAGTCTTTCCTAAGTGTCACCGGCCAGAGGCAAGCCAGGATTCTACATTCTCAAATACACTGCTACCGCATGCGCTAGGACGTGTCATCAGTGATGTTATCTGGGGTCGTTAGGTGTTTCGGGTCTGTCAACATCATACACCCTCGCCCAGTAGACCCAGCCGAGGCCAATTAAGACCCCGACTCACGTCCCAGAAGCCGCTACGGATCAGCCTTACTACTCTATCTGCAACGTTGCCCGCGGGAGGGGTAAAAAGAACCCAATCCGCTGCAATAGAGCTAGTGCTACGCCGCAGTATTGGCCCTTCGGTGCATGTATACACCGAATATACATATATTTTGTGGACTAAATAACTTCACCTGGCCTGGCCACTGGCATGCGGGCGAGTAGTACTGTTGATAAAGACTGGATTTATATTTTTCTGTGAACTTATCCTTTAACCTTAGTTGTGATCTGATTTTGTTCCACTGTATTTTCACTGCTGAGCCGTTTTCTTTTTTCGTTTCACGGAATGTGTCCAGCTCACAAGCACAACAAACAGCTTTGTCCCTCTCCTCCCCATCCTATGTCTGTCCTTTCCCTGCAGGTCCTCATCACCTTATGTCCTCAATGTGTCCACTCTACCTGCTGTGGGGCGGACGGGGAACGCTGAGGAGGGCACCGCCGCTCCCTCTGTCCCGGGCCACAGCCAGGGGTTTGACCTTTGACCTGGTCAGGATGCAGCAGCATGCAGCTGGCTTCTGCACGAAACTCCTGTGACGTGTGGGAGAAGCCTCTGATGTACTGTAGTGTGAGCACTGTCAGTGTAACTCTGGAAATACAAAAGGCATTAGCCATACTGATATTCATATGTGTTTTCCGTGAGGACATCAGTTGGTTGTTGTTATAGTGCTTGCGGGTCTGTCATTTGAATGCAAAATTACATTTTGAGGAAAAGATGGCGTATAGTTTTGAATGTTGCATTTGCTTTTGTGGAGTTTTGCATTTTGCATTCATCTTTTTGTGTTTTGTCTTTAGGGTTTTGAGAAAATGTGTGTCAGCAATTGTGGAAAAACCTATACTTAAATGCTTATGGATTTGTCTGAGTAAAATACAGACCAGTACATACAGTTCTATCAAACATTGACAGCAGGAATAATTTTCCACAATGCACAATTGATTATATCAAGCCATTGCCAAGCACACTGACTCCAGCCTTATGGAGTTCTGTTGACGCTCGGTAACAAACTGTGGGCAGCACTGCCCTCTAGTGGGTCAATCAGCACATACATAGTCAAAGCCACTGTTCTTCAGCTGAGCTTAGTAATACTGTGGTAGCACAAAAAGCTCTCTAGGAATCATGTGTAAAGATTTATGTTTGCTGTGTCATGTTGATGCTCAGGTGAGTCAACCCCAGCCCGCCATCAGCCCTACAGTGTTTTATACATCACTCCACCTGAAATAGGCTATAGAGACGCTAGGTTGTCCTGGCATACAGTATAACAAATACCAGTATTCTACGTTCTTTATCATATATTTTTTTAAATTACAATTACTTTTTTCACTCAGTTTCAATGTATTTTACTGCTGTACATTGAGGAATTAAACGTGTTGAAAATGTCTACATGTGTTGTGCCTTTACAGTTTTTCTCCAAACGTAAACCCTCTTCTATAAGCCACCTATTTCTGAAGAAAATGGTGAAAACGACATACCCAAACTAAAATGCTTACTGTGGCTGAACCGCTAGGGTTACAGACAACTGCCTGACCTTTTCTGAAAGGTAAGACTTTGACGTTTCTGTTCCAAGTGTCAGAATGACTATGTGTTACTGACCCTGAGTAACACCAGCTCAAACACAGTGGTTGATTCTCGCCTAGAATAAAAACACTTTTAGAGTGTAAACAGTTACCTGTGGTTGTTGTATTTATGGCTAGAAACCCAATGGAGACATAGCCACAGGCCTTACCACATCCCAACTCAAAGAAAATGAAAAAATACCAAAACATGAGTATTTGGCAGTGGTTTTTGTAGGGAGATACCTAGGCGGATTTCCAAAATGCCATTTGAAAAAGCCAAATAATCTGAAATGTTGTCTTTGTCTTTGTACAAAGACGGCTATAACCTCTAACCTATAACCTCCGCTGTGTTGATCTGATCCGAAAAAGGAAGACATGGTTCGATGTGCAAGATTCAGACGATTAATTTGGTATGTAGCATGAACAGCATTGTTCAGAATTAACCACCTAATTCACCACGTTAATGACAGATGAACAGCAAAAAATCAGAAACATAACGCCCGTGTTACGGTGCACTGCAACATTTCCAATAACTGTGGCTCAGTTTGTCAAAACTCTAAACTGAAAAGAGTTTGTCAAAACTCCACAAATCTCTTATAAAGTGACACAACACTCAAAACCATGTTCTCTTCACAAAACAGATTCTTTCCACCAAAACAAAACACAGCCCGAATTATTTTTAAGTTTTTTCCCCCTTTTTTAGCCATATTTAGAGTAATATATCATTTTAAATAAAAAAAGAAAATGATTTTTTTTAACCTTTTTTAGCCATATTTAGAGGAATATATCATTCTAAATCAACATTAGGATTATACTGTTGTGATGTCATTATTCAGTATATTCTCTTTCTGAAATATTAGGGGAGGTCCGGACCTCCCTGTTCTCATAGCTAGATACGGGCCTGATGATATGTTGATGTCTTACACAGCATCAACTACACACTGGTGTGATCAATGAAAACACTACCATCAAAATAGTCTTCATGTATGTTTTGGCTTCATGTTACATATTCAAATGCATACAATTGTGTGGAAATAGTTTCCTTTCCTCATTTTGGTAAAAGTGTAGTGTTTTGCCCTAAAATAGCATTTACTGTTGATACAACACAAATGTCACCTGTTTTAACAAAACTCAGTAATTTCACTGATGCAATAGATTTAAGCCTTAGTGCCACCTGCACATCCACCCTACCTCTACCCAAACTGGCCTTAGCCTCATTCCCCTCAACTCCTGCATGTGCTGGCACCCACAAAAAACGGGGAATATAGAACCCGGGGACCCGACTGAAGTGATGCAGCCTGCAGGAGACTCAGTCAGTCAGTCCATCAGCAGCATGGAGATAACAGATCTCTGCATTGTGATTGATTGGTGAGTACTGTTCAGTCCTGTGTGTGTGTGTGTGTGCGTGTGTGTGTGTGTGTGTGTGTGTGTGTGTGTGTGTGTGTGTGTGTGTACATCATTGTTTATAGCTGCATTTCCGCAGCTCTCAGCTCTCTGTGTTGAATCTATTTGTTGTTTTCATGATCATGCCCTCAATTAGACATAATGCCAGGTCAATGCTGATTGTTGTTTTTTGCATATATTTATTAGTTAAAGAGAATAAAGGGTTTAATATGACATCTACAGAATTACAAATGTAGGCAAGGCCTTTAATCTACCCATCCAAAGACAACAAGCTGTAAAAACAAACAACATATCACAAAGTCTCACAGCCAGACACATTTGTGTAGATGTACATTACTGTTCATTCCCCCTGTTGTGTTTAGACGTTTAGAACAGGAAATTAATGAAATTAATGAACTACTGTTGTTGGTCATGATGCTCACAGTGTGAACGCATAGTAATTGATGGGGAAAATTGAAGTTCCATTGATTGGCATTTCATAATCAATAAGCTATAATTGCATAACACAATTAATTGATATGAGTTATTAGTCTTATGCATATCACAGTACAGTGCACCTATTTAATATGTGTGTGCTATGGAATTATAATGACAATAAATTATTGCCCTTTTTGCGGGGGGCCTCCTGGAACGCCCTCAAGGACCACCGGGGGGTCCCCGCCCGGACCCCACTTTGAGAACCACTGTCCTCTAACCTATCCAGTTACTCTCAAGTCTATAGTCTCAGTTGTGTCACACTGTTGCAGGAAGCTGTGATCTGATGTCAGACTGAAGTGAATAGTAGGCTATATTTATATTTATTAGTTCAAGAGAATATGACATCTACAGAATTACAAATGTAGGCAAGGTCTTTAATCTACCCATCCAAAGACAAAAACAACCTGTAAAAACAAACATCACAAAGTCTCACAGACAGACACATTTGTGAAGATGTACATTATTGTTCATTCCCCCTGTTGTGTTTAGATGTTTAGAAACCCCGCCCCTACAGGAAATGAATGAACTACTGTTGTTGGTCATGAAGCTCACAGTGTGAACGCATAGTAATGATGAGAATCTTAATTTGTCATTGTGCCCTTGCCCCTCCCCCCACTCTCTCTCTTCCAGGCTTTCTGAGTCAGTGGTGAAAAATGTGTTATCTAAGCTGTGAAGGGCTGGGCAACTCTTCTGCTGGAGAATTTCGAGGAACACAACAACAATAAAGGAAGAAAATAAACGAATCCCACATCATCATCACTGAGCTATATCATTAGACACTGGAGGCTACTGCTGTGAGTCTGGATCAGGAGAGTGCAGCAACGCCGTCAACATCACTGTGACTGCTATGCTAAAGTTAGCCTGATTATGAGTTGTTTGACTTTTATCAGCCTCTACTGGTAACCAGTGGACATGCCACACACTCGGTCAGGGGGCACCTGTTCGGGGCGGAAGGGAACTGGTGGGAATAGCGTGATCCTCCCACGTGTTACGACCTGCCGGTGAAGCTCCGCACTGTCGGGTGAAAAGAAGCACCTGGCAGCTGTGCATGTGTCAGAGGAAGCATGGTGCTAGTCTATGGCTCTCTACAGATCGGCAGAGGGTGGAGCAGCACCGGGGCAGCAGGGGGGAATTGTGGAGAAAATTGGGGAAAATTTCTGAAAAAGGAAAAGTCAGATACACCTGGGATCTGCTCAGTATAACCAGGGAGCAGTTCTATTGGAACAACAAGGGGATTGTATGCTTTGCCTAAAGGTACTTCAGTAGGCCTATGAGTTGCTGAGGGAAGAGAGAGCATTCATCACAAATTCACTTCCTCCAGATAGATTTTGTCTTGAGATTTTCTCTCGACTTAAAGCCCAATTCCATGTTGAAACTCCACTGGGGTAAAGAATAATTTTAAGTCATAATCATGTAAAATCTTTGCTTTGTCTGTTGGCCTTAATGGTTATGAGTGACAGGAGGTGCAGGGCACCACAGGCTGTGTCAACCCTGCACATTTGCTGTAAACAGACACCTCCAGGACCCATTCAAAGCTTTAAATAAGGAGGGTCTCTGGATGTTTAGTTTGGTCAAAAACAAGAAAACACTATTCTTAGTTACTATTTTGTAAAAAACATTCTATGTAGCGGAGACAAAGTAAAAAGCTGCTGAGAAGCTGAGATAGGTCTTGTTTGTAGATTCATTGACGCACTAAACAAAAGATTCACTGAGATAAAACAAAAACACGTTTTAAAGTTTTATTACAAAGAAAAAATAATCAACTCAATAGAACTTATATAAAGTAACTTGTATCAAAGTAATCACAGCGATCAGAAACGAATGAACAGAGGTCAACAACAAATACAGCGACCTACTCACTCGCCTCTTTCCTCCCCAGCAACAGGTGAACAGGTGTATAAATGAACTAGAGTAGGGATATCACCGCCCCCATTCATTTGAGCCAATTCATTCTATCAATCACAATAACAAATAAACAAAAGAACCAGAATATAAACAAGCACAATAATCAATTTTCTCAATCATCATCATCATCAGTATATAAATGGGAGCTAGGCCTCTGTCTTGTCTGTCCCACTGTGATTGTCAGTCGGACAAATGGTCAGAAATCCCACCAAAATACCACATTATGACAGCAAGACCTTGAGGAACCCCATAGAAAAACCCACGTTGTGATTTGGTATCAAAAACTTTTGACATTTGGAGATTTCTGTAAGATTTGTAGTTTTGTATTTGTAGTCTCTCTCTCTCTCTCTCTCTCACACACACACAGTACATACTTGCATGCATAAACACTCAAATGATAACAATTCATGTTTACTCTCCTGTGTGGATTATCATGTGTCTCTTCAAGCGTGCTTTACGACCAAAACCTTTACCACAGAGTGAGCAAGTAAATTGTTTCTCACCTGTGTGGATTATCATGTGTGTCTTCAAGTCTCCTTTACGACCAAAACCTTTACCACAGACTGAACAAGTAAATTGTTTGTCATCTGTGTGGATTATCATGTGTGACTTCAAGTCTGCTTTACGACCAAAACCTTTACCACAGACTGAGCAAGTAAATTGTTTCTCGCCTGTGTGGATTATCATGTGTGACTTCAAGTGTGCTTTACGACAAAAACCTTTACCACAGACTGAGCAAGTAAATTGTTTCTCACCTGTGTGGATTATCATGTGTAACTTCAAGACTCCTTTATTACCAAAACCTTTACCACAGACTGAGCAAGTAAATTGTTTGTCATCTGTGTGGATTATCATGTGTGACTTCAAGTCTCCTTTACGACCAAAACCTTTACCACAGAGTGAGCAAGTAAATTGTTTCTCACCTATGTGGATTATCATGTGTGTCTTCAAGGATCCTTTAATACCAAAACCCTTACCACAGACTGAGCAAGTAAATTGTTTCTCACCTGTGTGGATTATCATGTGTCTCTTCAAGCTTCCTTTATGACCAAAACCTTTACCACAGAGTGAGCAAGTAAATTGTTTCTCACCTGTGTGGATTATCATGTGTGACTTCAAGACTCCTTTATGACCAAAACCTTTACCACAGACTGAGCAAGTAAATTGTTTGTCATCTGTGTGGATTATCATGTGTGACTTCAATTCTCCTTTACGACCAAAACCTTTACCACAGAGTGAGCAAGTAAATTGTTTCTCACCTGTGTGGATTATCATGTGTGTCTTCAAGTTATCTTTACGACCAAAACCTTTACCACAGACTGAGCAAGTAAATTGTTTCTCTCCTGTGTGGACTATCATGTGTGACTTCAAGTCTCCTTTACGACCAAAACCTTTACCACAGACTGAGCAATTCAATTGTTTCTCGCCTGTGTGGATTATCATGTGTCTCTTCAAGTTTCCTTCTTGACCAAAACCTTTACCACAGACTGAGCAATTAAATTGTTTCTCTCCTGTGTGGACTATCATGTGTCTCTTCAAGGATTCTTTATGACCAAAACCTTTACCACAGACTGAGCAATTAAATTGTTTCTCTCCTGTGTGGACTATCATGTGTCTTTCCAACTGTGCTTTACCACCAAATATTTTACAACAAACTGAGCAGCTGTGTTTCTTCCTAAGAACTTCACTGTTTTTCTGTGAGTCTAAACCTGAATTAGGTTGACTAGTTTCCAACCATTCTTCATCACTGTGTTCAGTCTCAGCTTCAGAAGAGTCTGAAGTCTTGTCATCACTAGTTGGTTGTAAATTACTATCTGGATATAAGTTCCTGGCTGGTTTTGATACTCCACAGTCCTCTCCATCAGGTTCTGTTTTCATCTGTTCAGTTGAGCAGCTGGCTAGAGGCTCTGCCTCTCTGTTCTCAGTTTGGCTTTGATGAAGCTGTGAGGACTGAGGTTTCTCTTCATCATCTTCACTCTTCACAGGAACAGCAGTGAATGGGAACTTGGGGATATCAGACTCCTCCAGCCCTTGAAGCTGCTCTCCCTCCTGACTGATCCAGAGTTCCTCCTGTTCCTCTTTAATGTGTAGAGGCTCTGGGTTCTCCTGTTCCTCTTTAATGTGTGGAGGCTCTGGGCCCTGCTGTTCCTCTTTAATGTGTGGAGGCTCTGGGTTCTCCTGTTCCTCTTTAATGTGTGGAGGCTCTGGGTTCTCCTGTTCCTCTTTAATGTGTGGAGGCTCTGGGTCCTCCTGTTCCTCTTTAATGTGTGGAGGCTCTGGGTTCTCCTGTTCCTCTTTAATGTGTTGAGGCTCTGGGTCCTCCTGTTCCTCTTTAATGTGTGGAGGCTCTGGGTCCTCCTGTTCCTCTTTAATGTGTGGAGGCTCTGGGTCCTCCTGGTGCAGACTGGGGCTCCACTCCTGCTGCTCAGCAGGAACGGCAGTTAGGCACTGCTTCACCACAGCTCTCAGCTTCTGGACTTTAGACATTTTCATTTTCACAGAGACAGGAACTTTTCCTCCTGAACTATTTACTGTCAAACTGTATCCTTCAAAGCTCCAATAGCTTCACAGCTAACGTTAGTTTCACAGCTAATGCTTCACAGCCACGGAGTTCACAGCTAATACAGCTAATGTTAGCTTCACAGCTAATGTTAGCTTCACAGCCATGGAGTTCACAGCTAATACAGCTAACGTTAGCTTCACAGCTAAACCACTGAAGAGAGGAGCTTCTTCTTCCCCTCAAGAGTTAAACGGAGCCGCTGTTCCAGTTGATATATTCGTGATAATATCATCCGCACACACGAGTCTTCTGTTTGTAAATTCAACTTATGAAAGGATATAACCGGGAAATAATACGCTACTGCTCCTTTCAGGAACATTTGCAATGCATACACCGTCAGCCATCTTGCGCGACATCAGAGGGGGGGGGGGGGGGGGGGGTTGTGAATATGCGTCATTCGACAGCCACGCCCACCGTGTGGGAAACCAGGGTGAGGGTAGTCTGGGCAATAGAAGAGTTCCGACATCTCCATTCACTCCAATGGACCAGTTTTTTTTCCAGGAAGTAGAAAGTGGAACTCTCGAGTAAAAAAAGCAGCACTGTCGAGTTGCAACAAAATAGACAGTGTTGTACTTTGAAAGGGTTTTTCATCCCTTGAAATGAATCAAATTGTACATTATCGGCTTTATTTTCGCATGCAAAAGTAGCGCGAGACCCATTCCTGGCTGTTCATTGGCTAATGAGTCTGGCATTTTGGTCCTCCGCTGACGCCACTCTCTTACTAGAGGACACTAGTCTGGGCCATAGACATATATAGACCAAATCACCGTGACGTCACCATGTAAACAAATTTACTTCCGGGTACCACTTGGGGAAGGCGGCAGGTTTAAATGTGCGTGTTGTCAAATAAATGCTGTCAAACCCTCTCGTTGTTTTCGGCCGACTACTTTCAATTTAAATGGTTAAACGGTTGGTAAACATGCTTGTCCGACGTATCTAGCCTTTCTTCTGTGTTTGTTTTATGTAGTGTTAGCTAGCTAATAATGTTTGTTTGTCTGTCAAACTCGCTGTTTTTTTGCAGACTCGTAACCTCGCGTCACCAGGCTCTTCTCGGCGAGAGCAGACTCGTTAACGTTACAGACAGAGCTACCGACGCCACGTTAATTTAATTTAGCGTCAAGTCTACTCTGGTCTGGTCCAACAGGTAAATAAGCTAGTCTGGTCTCCACTAACGTTAGTGAAAGTGTTGTTATGAATGATATTAAACAACAACACAACACGGACGAACCATTTTTGTCTTCTTTGTCTGTTTTTGTCTTCAACACGTCAGTTTGTGCCGTTCACCGCCATTATAATGTGTGGACCCAGGGGTACCCGGAAGTAAATGTAAACATCCCGCTGATTTGGTCTATATAAAGGCTAGATGGCTTAAGGCGGAGTCACCAGCGTCGTTGAAGCGCCGCCATCTTGCTACGGCAGGCTTTCTGGTACGTTCTATGGTAGCTGTTGGAGGGTGCACAGACAAAAATACTCATAACTCGCTGAAATCTTGACGGATTTACAAACGGTTTGGTTTATTACAAGCATATTCCGTTCCCGAGATACGGCAACAACAACAAAAAAACACTAAAAACACTATTTTTTTGATGGGCTCCAAATTACACCAAAATTAAACCGAAGCATCTATGCCATGAGAGGGATTCAGGCACAAAGTTTCATGCAGTTTCATCCATTTCCCTAGGAGTTATGATCATCTGATGTGATAATACTAACCCAACAACAGATGCTCATAGCTCCTAGCAAAATGGATGAAACTGCTTGAAACTAGGTGCGTGAATTCATCTCATGATGATGATGCTTAGGTCTAAGTTTGGTGTAATTTGGAGCCAAAAATAATAATAAAATGTTAGCGTTTTTTTAACCCATAGATATATATAAAGCTGTGGTGCCGTAGCAAGATGGCCACCATGCGACGACGTCGCTCTCCATTGACCGGCAGCGCGGGTAAGCCATCTAGCCTTTATATATGTCTATGGTCTGGGCACCTTCCACCCCGCTTTTTGTCATGGGGCGTAAACCACGGAACCAGAATGAACACCGGAAGGCAGTGCGCCAAAAAACATCTGTGTTGCTGTTAGCTTGATGTCTCTTCCCTCGATTAATTGTCTGATGCAAAGCTTCTGTATTTGCTTAAAAGATGTGAGATTGTGAATCCGCAATATTTCTAAAAGAACTTCGGTACGTCCATCTTTTGTTTTGTTGTTTGCCGTTCTGATACTTGGGTCAAATTGTCAAGTTAACGTGAAAGTTGACGAGCTAGAAACGCTGCCATCCGGTCTAGGGCGGGCTCTAGGCCGGAACCAGTAGGGTGACAAAATCAATTGTGGGCGGGAGCCAGGCTCTTTCTCGCCGAGAAGAGCCTGGTGACGCGAGGTTAGGGTGAGGGGGAGAGCTGTGGTCTGATGTCAGACTGAAGTGATGCTGCCTGCAGGAGGCTCAGTCAGTCAGTCCATCAGCAGCATGGAGATAACAGCTCCCTGCATTGTGATTGGTGAGTACTGTTCAGTCCTGTGTGTGTGTGTGTGTGTGTGTGTGTGTGTGTGTGTGTGTGCATCATTGTTTATAGCTGCATTTCCGCAGCTCTCAGCTCTCTGTGTTGAATCTATTGTTGTTTTCATGATCATGCCCTCAATTAGACATAATGCCAGCCTCTCGAGTCAGTGCTGAAAAATGTGTTCTTGAATACGACTCTGTCTCTCTAAGCTGTGAAGGGCTGGGCAACTCTTCTGCTGGAACACAACAACAATAAAGGAAGAAAAGAAACGAATCGCACATCATCATCACTGACTTATATCATTAGACACTGGAGGCTACTGCTGTGAGTCTGGATCAGGAGAGTGCAGCAACGCCGTCAACATCACTGTGGCTGCTATGCTAAAGTTAGCCTGATTATGAGTTGTTTGACTTTTATCAGCCTCTACTGGTAACCAGTGGACATGTCACACATTCGGTCAGGGGGCACCTGTTCGGGGCGGAAGGGAACTGGTGGGAATAGCGTGATCCTCCCACGTGTTACGACCTGCCGGTGAAGCTCCGAACTGTCGGGTGAAAAGAAGCACCTGGCAGCTGTGCATGTGTCAGAGGAAGCATGGTGCTAGTCTACGGCTCTCTACAGATCGGCAGAGGGTGGAGCAGCACCGGGGCAGCAGAGGGGAATTGGGGAGAAAATTGGGGAAAATTTCTGAAAAAAGAAAAGTCAGATACACCTGGGATCTGCTCAGTATAACCAGGGAGCAGTTCTATTGGAGCAACAAGGGGATTGTATGCTTTGCTCAAAGGCACTTCAGTAGGCCTATGAGTTTCTGAGGGAAGAGAGAGCATTCGTCACAAATTCACTTCCTCCAGATAGATTTTGTCTTGAGATTTTCTCTCGACTTAAAGCCTAATTCCATGTTGAAACTCCACTGGGATAAAGAATAATTTTAAGTCATAATCATGTCAAATCTTTGCTTTGTCTGTTGGCCTTAATGGTTATGAGTGACAGGAGGTGCAGGGCACCACAGGCTGTGTCAACCCTGCACATTTGCTGTAAACACACACCTCCAGGACCCATTCAAAGCTTTAAATAAGGAGGTGTCTCTGGATGTTTAGTTTGGTCAAAAACAAGAAAACACTATTCTTAGTTAGTATTTTGTAAAAAACATTCTATGTAGCGGAAAGAAAGTAAAAAGCTGCTGAGAAGCTGAGATAGGTCTTGTTTGTAGATTCATTGACGCACTAAACAAAAGATTCACTGAGATAAAACAAAAACACGTTTTAAAGTTTTATTACAAAGAAAAAATAATCAACTCAATAGAACTTATATAAAGTAACTTGTATCAAAGTAATCACAGCGATCAGAAACGAATGAACAGAGGTCAACAACAAATACAGCGACCTACTCACTCGCCTCTTTCCTCCCCAGCAACAGGTGAACAGGTGTATAAATGAACTAGAGTAGGGATATCACTGCCCCCATTCATTTGAGCCAATTCATTCTATCAATCACAATAACAAATAAACAAAAGAACCAGAATATAAACGAGCACAATAATCAATTTTCTCAATAATCATCATCATCAGTATATAAATGGGAGCTAGGCCTCTGTCTTGTCTGTCCCACTGTGATTGTCAGTCGGACAAATGGTCAGAAATCCCACCAAAATACCACATTATGACAGCAAGACCTTGAGGAACCCCATAGAAAAACCCACGTTGTGATTTGGTATCAAAAACTTTTGACATTTGGAGATTTCTGTAAGATTTGTAGTTTTCTGCATTTGGTGGCGAACACTTCTGTTCTGGCGTAGAAACCCCCTTATTGTCAATATAGGTAGGAAAGCCATAGAGCCCCTATGTCTCTAGTTAGTGGAAGTAAAGTTTCATGAGGCTGTGATTATCCTAGAGGTCACATTAGGTCATTTTATTCAGTCAGGTCAAGTTTTGAAAAATGGTCTCACTACAATGAAATGGCTACTGTACTATGGAGACTAACATCATCACACATGAAGACAATTGAGCTCAGTAAGAGTCTCAGCATTCCAGATACCCAATTTATGCAATTCCAAGACTGTTTAGGGACCCAAGTGTATGCAGAAATATTCACATAGAATAAGTGAAAATAACACATTTATACTGCATGCAAAACACGGCATGGATTTTGCCAATAACTGAATGTGATTAGCAGGAAGTGGGCGTGTCTGTAATGGGGAGAGTTGTGGGTACCCATAGAAGCCATTCTCATTCAGATATCTTGAGGTGAGAGGTCAAGGGACCCCTTTGAAAAAAGGCCCTGCCAGTTTTTCCCTCTCCAAATGAGGCTACCATGGATGGACCGACCACAAAATAACTATCCAACCTTTGAATAAACATGCATGCACAGGCAGCCACATTTTTAACATGATTATTCATATCATTTGACAAACATCAGTGTAAACAAAACATCCAGTGTTGGCGTGAGTAAAATCTCCTCTCCTCTCCACAGATCTAGACGAGCCCTTGGCTGACCTGCTTGATGATTTGCTTCCAGAGGAAAGCAAGACACAAGCTAAGACGAGTGTGCAGAAGACTAAAGCTGAAACATCAGAGCTATCTCCTTCAGCATCTCCATCCTAAAGGGTGAGCTTGAAATACTGTGCACGTACGGACACTACATACTTGCATACATAAACACTCAAATGCCCCTCCACCAGATAACAATTTGTGTTTACTTTCCTGTGTGGATTATCATGTGTCTCTTCAAGGATTCTTTAAGACCAAAACCTTTACCACAGACTGAGCAAGTAAATTGTTTCTCACCTGTGTGGACTATCATGTGTGACTTCAAGTCTCCTTTACGACCAAAACCTTTACCACAGACTGAGCAAGCAAATTGTTTCTCACCTGTGTGGATTATCATGTGTGACTTCAAGATTCCTTTATGACCAAAACCTTTACCACAGACTGAGCAAGTAAATTGTTTCTCACCTGTGTGGATTATCATGTGTTTCTTCAAGTAATCTTTACGACCAAAACCTTTACCACAGACTGAGCAAGTAAATTGTTTCTCACCTGTGTGGACTATCATGTGTGACTTAAAGTCTCCTTTACGACCAAAACCTTTACCACAGACTGAGCAATTAAATTGTTTCTCACCTGTGTGGACTAGCATGTGTGTCTTCAAGGATCCTTTTTGACCAAAACCTTTACCACAGACTGAGCAATTAAATTGTTTCTCTCCTGTGTGGACTAGCATGTGTCTTTCCAACTGTGCTTTACCACCAAATATTTTACAACAAACTGAGCAGCTGTGTTTCTTCCTAAGAACTTCACTGTTTTTCTGTGAGTCTAAACCTGAATTAGGTTGACTAGTTTCCATCCATTCTTCATCACTGTGTTCAGTCTCAGCTTCAGAAGAGTCTGAAGTCTTGTCATCACTAGTTGGTTGTAAATTACTATCTGGATATAAGTTCCTGGCTGGTTTTGATACTCCACAGTCCTCTCCATCAGGTTCTGTTTTCATCTGTTCAGTTGAGCAGCTGGCTAGAGGCTCTGCCTCTCTGTTCTCAGTTTGGCTTTGATGAAGCTGTGAGGACTGAGGTTTTTCTTCCTCATCTTCACTCTTCACAGGAACAGCAGTGAATGGGAACTTGGGGATATCAGCCTCCTCCAGCCCTTGAAGCTGCTCTCCCTCCTGACTGATCCAGAGTTCCTCCAGTTCCTCTTTAATGTGTGGAGGCTCTGGGTCCTCCTGTTCCTCTTTAATGTGTGGAGGCTCTGGGTCCTCCTGTTCCTCTTTAATGTGTGGAGGCTCTGGGTCCTCCTGTTCCTCTTTAATGTGTGGAGGCTCTGGGTCCTCCTGTTCCTCTTTAATGTGTGGAGGCTCTGGGTCCTGCTGTTCCTCTTTAATGTGTGGAGGCTCTGGGTCCTCATGTTCCTCTTTAATGTGTGGAGGCTCTGGGTCCTCCTGTTCCTCTTTAATGTGTGGGAGCTCTGGGTCCTCCTGGTGCAGACTGGGGCTCCACTCCTGCTGCTCAGCAGTAACGGCAGTTAGGCGCTGCTTCACCACAGCTCTCAGCTTCTGGACTTTAGACATTTTCATTTTCAAACTGAGACAGGAACTTTTCCTCCTGAACTATTTACTGTCAAACTGTATCCTTCAAAGCTCCAATAGCTTCACAGCTAACGTTAGTTTCACAGCTAATGCTTCACAGCCACGGAGTTCACAGCTAATACAGCTAATGTTAGCTTCACAGCTAATGTTAGCTTCACAGCCACGGAGCTCACAGCTAATACAGCTAACGTTAGCTTCACAGCTAATGTTAGCTTCACAGCTAATGTTAGCTTCACAGCCACGGAGCTCACAGCTAATACAGCTAACGTTAGCTTCACAGCTAAACCACTGAAGAGAGGAGCTTCTTCTTCCCCTCAAGAGTTAAACGGAGCCGCTGTTCCAGTTTATATATTCGTGATAATATCATCCGCACACATGAGTCTTCTGTTTGTAAATTCAACTTATGAAAGGATATAACCGGGAAATAATACGCTACTGCTCCTTTCAGGAACATTTGCAATGCATACACTGTCAGCCATCTTGCGCGACATCAGAGGGGGGGGGCGTGAATATGCGTCATTCGACAGCCACGCCCACCGTGTGGGTGAGGGGGAGAGCTGTGGTCTGATGTCAGACTGAAGTGATGCTGCCTGCAGGAGACTCAGTCACTCAGTCCATCAGCAGCATGGAGATAACAGCTCTCTGCATTGTGATTGGTGAGTACTGTTCAGTCCTGTGTGTGTGTGTGTGTGTGTGTGTGTGTGTGTGTGTGTGTGTGTGTGTGTGTGTGTGTGTGTGTGTGTGTGTGTGTGTGGGGTGTGTGGGTGTGTGTGTGTGTGTGTGTGTGTGTGTGTGTGTGTGTGTGTGTGTGTCTGTGTGCATCATTGTTTATAGCTGCATTTCCGCAGCTCTCAGCTCTCTGTGTTTAATCTATTTGTTGTTTTCATGATCATGCCCTCAATTAGACATAATGCCAGGTCAATGCTGATTGTTGTTGCATATATTTATTAGTTAAAGAGAATAAAGGGTTTAATATGACATCTACAGAATTACAAATGTAGGCAAGGTCTTTAATCTACCCATCCAAAGACAACAAGCTGTAAAAACAAACAACATATCACAATGTCTCACAGACAGACACATTTGTGTAGATGTACATTACTGTTCATTCCCCCTGTTGTGTTTAGACGTTTAGAACAGGAAATTAATGAAATTATTGAACTACTGTTGTTGGTCATGATGCTCACAGTGTGAACACATAGTAATTGATGGGGAAAATTGAAGTTCCATTGATTGGCATTTCATAATCAATAAGCTATAATTGCATAACACATAATTAATTGATATGAGTTATTAGTCATATGCATATCACAGTACAGTGCACCTATTTAATATGTGTGTGCTATGGAATTATAATGACAATAAATTATTGCCCTTTTTGCGGGGGACCTCCTGGAATGCCCTCATGGACCACCGGGGGGTCCCCGCCCGGACCCCACTTTGAGAACCACTGTCCTCTAACCTATCCAGTTACTCTCAAGTCTATAGTCTCAGTTGTGTCACACTGTTGCAGGAAGCTGTGGTCTGATGTCAGACTGAAGTGAATAGTAGGCGATATTTATATTTATTAGTTCAAGATAATAAAGGGTTTAATATGACATCTACAGAATTACAAATGTAGGCAAGGTCTTTAATCTACCCATCCAAAGACAACAACAACCTGTAAAAACAAACATCACAAAGTCCCACAGACAGACATATTTGTGTAGATGTATTACTGTTCATCCTCCCTGTTGTGTTTAGATGTTTAGAAACCCCGCCCCTACAGGAAATGAATGAACTACTGTTGTTGGTCATGAAGCTCACAGTGTGAACACATAGTAATGATGAGAATCTTAATTTGTCATTGTGCCCTTGCCCCTCCCCCCTCTCTCTCTTCCAGCCTCTCAGAGTCAGTGGTGAAAAATGTGTTCTTGAATACGACTCTGTCTCTCTAAGCTGTGAAGGGCTGGGCAACTCTTCTGCTGGAGAGTTTTGAGGAACACAACAACAATAAAGGAAGAAAAGAAACAAATCCCACATCATCATCACTGACTTATATCATTAGACACTGGAGGCTATACTGCTGTGAGTCTGGATCAGGAGAGTGCAGCAACGGCGTCAACATCACTGTGACTGCTATGCTAAAGTTAGCCTGATTATGAGTTGTTTGACTTTTATCAGCCTCTACTGGTAACCAGTGGACATGTCACACATTCGGTCAGGGGGCACCTGTTCGGGGCGGAAGAGAACTGGTGGGAATAGCGTGATCCTCCCACGTGTTACGACCTGCCGGTGAAGCTCCGCACTGTTGGGTGAAAAGAAGCACCTGGCAGCTGTGCATGTGTCAGAGGAAGCATGGTGCTAGTCTACGGCTCTCTACAGATCGGCAGAGGGTGGAGCAGCACCGGGGCAGCAGAGGGGAATTGGGGAGAAAATTGGGGAAAATTTATGAAAAAAAGAAAAGTCAGATACACCTGGGATCTGCTCAGTATAACCAGGGAGCAGTTCTATTGGAGCAACAAGGGGATTGTATGCTTTGCTCAAAGGCACTTCAGTAGGCCTATGAGTTTCTGAGGGAAGAGAGAGCATTCGTCACAAATTCACTTCCTCCAGATAGATTTTGTCTTGAGATTTTCTCTCGACTTAAAGCCTAATTCCATGTTGAAACTCCACTGGGATAAAGAATAATTTTAAGTCATAATCATGTCAAATCTTTGCTTTGTCTGTTGGCCTTAATGGTTATGAGTGACAGGAGGTGCAGGGCACCACAGGCTGTGTCAACCCTGCACATTTGCTGTAAACACACACCTCCAGGACCCATTCAAAGCTTTAAATAAGGAGGTGTCTCTGGATGTTTAGTTTGGTCAAAAACAAGAAAACACTATTCTTAGTTAGTATTTTGTAAAAAACATTCTATGTAGCGGAGACAAAGTAAAAAGCTGCTGAGAAGCTGAGATAGGTCTTGTTTGTAGATTCATTGACGCACTAAACAAAAGATTCACTGAGATAAAACAAAAACACGTTTTAAAGTTTTATTACAAAGAAAAAATAATCAACTCAATAGAACTTATATAAAGTAACTTGTATCAAAGTAATCACAGCGATCAGAAACGAATGAACAGAGGTCAACAACAAATACAGCGACCTACTCACTCGCCTCTTTCCTCCCGAGCAACAGGTGAACAGGTGTATAAATGAACTAGAGTAGGGATATCACCGCCCCCATTCATTTGAGCCAATTCATTCTATCAATCACAATAACAAATAAACAAAAGAACCAGAATATAAACAAGCACAATAATCAATTTTCTCAATCATCATCATCATCAGTATATAAATGGGAGCTAGGCCTCTGTCTTGTCTGTCCCACTGTGATTGTCAGTCGGACAAATGGTCAGAAATCCCACCAAAATACCACATTATGACAGCAAGACCTTGAGGAACCCCATAGAAAAACCCACGTTGTGATTTGGTATCAAAAACTTTTGACATTTGGAGATTTCTGTAAGATTTGTAGTTTTGTATTTGTAGTCTCTCTCTCTCTCTCACACACACACACACAGTACATACTTGCATGCATAAACACTCAAATGCCCCTCCACCAGATAACAATTCATGTTTACTCTCCTGTGTGGATTATCATGTGTCTCTTCAAGTGTGCTTTACGACCAAAACCTTTACCACAGAGTGAGCAAGTAAATTGTTTCTCACCTGTGTGGATTATCATGTGTGTCTTCAAGTCTCCTTTACGACCAAAACCTTTACCACAGACTGAACAAGTAAATTGTTTGTCATCTGTGTGGATTATCATGTGTGACTTCAAGTCTGCTTTACGACCAAAACCTTTACCACAGACTGAGCAAGTAAATTGTTTCTCGCCTGTGTGGATTATCATGTGTGACTTCAAGTATGCTTTACGACAAAAACCTTTACCACAGACTGAGCAAGTAAATTGTTTCTCACCTGTGTGGATTATCATGTGTGTCTTCAAGTTATCTTTACGACCAAAACCTTTACCACAGACTGAGCAAGTAAATTGTTTCTCTCCTGTGTGGACTATCATGTGTGACTTCAAGTCTCCTTTACGACCAAAACCTTTACCACAGACTGAGCAATTCAATTGTTTCTCGCCTTTGTGGATTATCATGTGTCTCTTCAAGTTTCCTTCTTGACCAAAACCTTTACCACAGACTGAGCAATTAAATTGTTTCTCTCCTGTGTGGACTATCATGTGTCTCTTCAAGGATTCTTTATGACCAAAATCTTTACCACAGACTGAGCAATTAAATTGTTTCTCTCCTGTGTGGACTATCATGTGTCTTTCCAACTGTGCTTTACCACCAAATATTTTACAACAAACTGAGCAGCTGTGTTTCTTCCTAAGAACTTCACTGTTTTTCTGTGAGTCTAAACCTGAATTAGGTTGACTAGTTTCCAACCATTCTTCATCACTGTGTTCAGTCTCAGCTTCAGAAGAGTCTGAAGTCTTGTCATCACTAGTTGGTTGTAAATTACTATCTGGATATAAGTTCCTGGCTGGTTTTGATACTCCACAGTCCTCTCCATCAGGTTCTGTTTTCATCTGTTCAGTTGAGCAGCTGGCTAGAGGCTCTGCCTCTCTGTTCTCAGTTTGGCTTTGATGAAGCTGTGAGGACTGAGGTTTCTCTTCATCATCTTCACTCTTCACAGGAACAGCAGTGAATGGGAACTTGGGGATATCAGACTCCTCCAGCCCTTGAAGCTGCTCTCCCTCCTGACTGATCCAGAGTTCCTCCTGTTCCTCTTTAATGTGTAGAGGCTCTGGGTTCTCCTGTTCCTCTTTAATGTGTGGAGGCTCTGGGTCCTCCTGTTCCTCTTTAATGTGTGGAGGCTCTGGGTTCTCCTGTTCCTCTTTAATGTGTGGAGGCTCTGGGTCCTGCTGTTCCTCTTTAATGTGTGGAGGCTCTGGGTTCTCCTGTTCCTCTTTAATGTGTGGAGGCTCTGGGTTCTCCTGTTCCTCTTTAATGTGTGGAGGCTCTGGGTCCTCCTGTTCCTCTTTAATGTGTGGAGGCTCTGGGTTCTCCTGTTCCTCTTTAATGTGTTGAGGCTCTGGGTCCTCATGTTCCTCTTTAATGTGTGGAGGCTCTGGGTCCTCCTGTTCCTCTTTAATGTGTGGAGGCTCTGGGTCCTCCTGGTGCAGACTGGGGCTCCACTCCTGCTGCTCAGCAGGAACGGCAGTTAGGCACTGCTTCACCACAGCTCTCAGCTTCTGGACTTTAGACATTTTCATTTTCACAGAGACAGGAACTTTTCCTCCTGAACTATTTACTGTCAAACTGTATCCTTCAAAGCTCCAATAGCTTCACAGCTAACGTTAGTTTCACAGCTAATGCTTCACAGCCACGGAGTTCACAGCTAATACAGCTAATGTTAGCTTCACAGCTAATGTTAGCTTCACAGCCACGGAGCTCACAGCTAATACAGCTAACGTTAGCTTCACAGCTAAACCACTGAAGAGAGGAGCTTCTTCTTCCCCTCAAGAGTTAAACGGAGCCGCTGTTCCAGTTGATATATTCGTGATAATATCATCCGCACACATGAGTCTTCTGTTTGTAAATTCAACTTATGAAAGGATATAACCGGGAAATAATACGCTACTGCTCCTTTCAGGAACATTTGCAACGCATACACCGTCAGCCATCTTGCGTAATCTTGCGCGACATCAGAGGGGGAGGGGGGGGGGGGGGGGGGGGGGGGTTGTGAATATGCGTCATTCGACAGCCACGCCCACCGTGTGGGTGAGGGGGAGAGCTGTGGTCTGATGTCAGACTGAAGTGATGCTGCCTGCAGGAGGCTCAGTCAGTCAGTCCATCAGCAGCATGGAGATAACAGCTCCCTGCATTCTTCTTCTTCTTCTTTCTATTTCCGGCAGTTTAAACGCAACATGGCGTATTACTGCCCTCCTCAGTTCTATACTTCAACTACTCCCACAATTGGAAAAAATAAATAAACAAAAATAAATAAATAAATAAACACTATATCCTCTGATACAACTCTGATTCATGCAGAAATGTCAGCACTGCCTCTGTGATCAGCTGGTGGTTCTTATTCTTCAGGCCAAAGAAAGATTTTAGAGAGAAAGAAGAAACTCCTACTACTGTTAACCTCTTATAAAAGATTTCCCTTTCTTTCCTATACCTTCTACATTCTAGGAAAACATGCTTCACAGTTTCAGGCTCTCCACACTCACACCGCCCATCTGGATGTTTTCCCACAATGAACAAGGTACTATTTAATCCACAATGACCAAGCCTCAGTCTACATATCTTGACCCTATCGCTCCTAGACCCATATCCAGCCAAGTTGATTTTGACCTGAGGCTGCAGAGAGAAATAATGCCTCCCCTTTGTCCCCTTTTCCCACTCAGCCTGCCACTCAGCTTCAACTCCTTTCTTGATCTTCTCTCTGAGCTCAACTCTTCCCATTGAAATACTTATTACTTCTTCCTTTTTCAGGCTCTCCTTTGCAAGGGAATCAGCTATCTCATTTCCCTGAATCCCAGCATGCCCTGGAACCCAGCAAAACTCCACTGCACAGCCTGCCTTCTCAATCCTATATAAAACTAATATTATTTCATGAATGAGATCAGGCCGAGCTTTAGACCTACCTGCACTCACAGCCATCAGTGCAGCAGCCGAGTCAGAACATATAATCACCTGGCTTGATCCCACTTCCTCCACCCACCACAATGCCCAGAGAATGGCAAGTAATTCTGTTACAAATACAGAGCTGCCGTCAGAGATTCTCTGTCCCTTACCTATCCCTAACTGAGGCACACACCACCCAAATCCTGCCTTCCCACTCTCTGGATCCACAGAGCCATCAGTATAAACCTCCAGAGACCCTGAGGCTAAAATGAATTTCTCAATTTTTCCTACAATCTCGCCCTTGTCTTTCTCCATCAGAAAACTAAATTCAATATCCCGGTCTGGAACTAGCCAAAATGGCACTGACAGCCAACGAGTGTGCTCCGCAACCCTTACCTGATGTAACCTCAACTTCCTGGCCCACTGATCAACACTTGACAAAAAAGGCTTATACTTATCACTGTCTCCTGCCCCTGAAAGTAAACACCTAGCTGGGAAGGTCAGACTGGTCCCACTTAATTTTGCCCAGTACTGTAGCCCTAACTTTATTCTCCTCAGGCTTAAGGGCATTTCCCCCATTTCCACTAATAATGCTGGAATTGGGGTGGTCTTAAAAGCTCCGCAACAAATTCTCAGAGCCTTGCACTGTAGCACATCCAGCTTTCCTAGATTTGACTTGGCAGCGGAACCGTACACAAAACAGCCATAATCAATTGCTGACCTGATCATCGCCTGATATATCAAGCACATGGTCTCCCTATCCGCCCCCCACCCACTCCCAGCCAAGCTTCTCAGCACATTCACTATTCTTTCACACTTTGCCAGGGTTTTCTCTATGTGAACAGCCCAAGTCATTCTTGCATCGAACCACACTCCCAAAAATTTGAACACCTTCACTTTCTCTAGAGGAGACCCATACATGATCAGCCCACCTCTAGCTCCCTGCATTGTGATTGGTGAGTACTGTTCAGTCCTGTGTGTGTGTGTGTGTGTGTGTGTGTGTGTGTGTGTGTGTGTGTGTGTGTGTGTGTGTGTGTGTGTGTGTGTGTGTGTGTGTGTGTGTGTGTGGGTGTGTGGGTGTGTGGGTGTGTGTGTGTGTGTGTGTGTCTGTGTGCATCATTGTTTATAGCTGCATTTCCGCAGCTCTCAGCTCTCTGTGTTTAATCTATTTGTTGTTTTCATGATCATGCCCTCAATTAGACATAATGCCAGGTCAATGCTGATTGTTTTTGCATATATTTATTAGTTGAAGACAATAAAGGGTTTAATATGACATCTACAGAATTAAAAAATGTAGGCAAGGTCTTTAATCTACCCATCCAAAGACAACAAGCTGTAAAAACAAACAACATATCACAAAGTCTCACAGACAGACACATTTGTGTAGATGTATTACTGTTCATTCCCCCTGTTGTGTTTAGATGTTTAGAAACCCCGCCCCTACAGGAAATGAATGAACTACTGTTGTTGGTCATGAAGCTCACAGTGTGAACGCATAGTAATGATGAGAATCTTAATTTGTCATTGTGCCCTTGCCCCTCCCCCCTCTCTCTCTCTTCCAGCCTCTCAGAGTCAGTGGTGAAAAATGTGTTCTTGAATACGACTCTGTCTCTCTAAGCTGTGAAGGGCTGGGCAACTCTTCTGCTGGAGAGTTTTGAGGAACACAACAACAATAAAGGAAGAAAAGAAACGAATCCCACATCATCATCACTGACTTATATCATTAGACACTGGAGGCTACTGCTGTGAGTCTGGATCAGGAGAGTGCAGCAACGCCGTCAACATCACTGTGACTGCTATGCTAAAGTTAGCCTGATTATGAGTTGTTTGACTTTTATCAGCCTCTACTGGTAACCAGTGGACATGTCACACACTCGGTCAGGGGGCATCTGTTCGGGGCGGAAGGGAACTGGTGGGAATAGCGTGATCCTCCCACGTGTTACGACCTGCCGGTGAAGCTCTGCGCTGTCGGGTGAAAAGAAGCACCTGGCAGCTGTGCATGTGTCAGAGGAAGCATGGTGCTAGTCTACGGCTCTCTACAGATCGGCAGAGGGTGGAGCAGCACCGGGGCAGCAGGGGGGAATTGTGGAGAAAATTGGGGAAAATGTCTGAAAAAAGAAAAGTCAGATACACCTGGGATCTGCCCAGTATAACCACGGAGCAGTTCTATTGGAGCAACAAGGGGATTGTATGCTTTGCTCAAAGGCACTTCAGTAGGCCTATGAGTTGCTGAGGGAAGAGAGAGCATTCGTCACAAATTCACTTCCTCCAGATAGATTTTGTCTTGAGATTTTCTCTCGACTTAAAGCCTAATTCCATGTTGAAACTCCACTGGGATAAAGAATAATTTTAAGTCATAATCATGTCAAATCTTTGCTTTGTCTGTTGGCCTTAATGGTTATGAGTGACAGGAGGTGCAGGGCACCACAGGCTGTGTCAACCCTGCACATTTGCTGTAAACACACACCTCCAGGACCCATTCAAAGCTTTAAATAAGGCGGTGTCTCTGGATGTTTAGTTTGGTCAAAAACAAGAAAACACTATTCTTAGTTAGTATTTTGTAAAAAACATTCTCTGTAGCGGAGACAAAGTAAAAAGCTGCTGAGAAGCTGAGATAGGTCTTGTTTGTAGATTCATTGACGCACTAAACAAAAGATTCACTGAGATAAAACAAAAACAAAAACACGTTTTAAAGTTTTATTACAAAGAAAAAATAATCAACTCAATAGAACTTATATAAAGTAACTTGTATCAAAGTAATCACAGTGATCAGAAACGAATGAACAGAGGTCAACAACAAATACAGCGACCTACTCACTCGTCCCTTTCCTCCCCAGCAACAGGTGAACAGGTGTATAAATGAACTAGAGTATGGAAATCACCACCCCCATTCATTTGAGCCAATTAATTCTATCAATCACAATAATAAATAAACAAAATAACCAGAATATAAACAAGCACAATAATCAATTTTCTCAATCATCATCATCATCATCAGTATATAAATGGGAGCTAGGCCTCTGTCTGTCTGTCCCACTGTGATTGTCAGTCGGACAAATGGTCAGAAATCCCACCAAAATACCACATTATGACAACAAGACCTTGAGGAACCCCATAGAAAAACCCACGTTGTGATTTGGTATCAAAAACTTTTGACATTTGGAGATTTCTGTAAGATTTGTAGTTTTCTGCATTTGGTGGTGAACACTTCTGTTCTGGCTTAGAAACCCCCTTATTGTCAATATAGGTAGGAAAGCCATAGAGCCCTTAGGTCTCTAGTTAGTGAAAGTAAAGTTTCATGAGGCTGTGTTTACCCTAGAGGTCACATTAGGTCATTTTATTCAGTCAGGTCAAGTTTTGAAAAATGGTCTCACTACAATGAAATGGCTACTGTACTATGGAGACTAACATCATCACACATGAAGACAATTGAGCTCAGTAAATCCACAAGAGTCTCAGCATACCCAATTTATGCAATTCCAAGACTGTTTAGGGACCCGAGTGTATGCAGAAATATTCACATAGAATAAGTGAAAATAACACATTTATACTGCATGCAAAACACGGCATGGATTTTGCCAATAACTGAATGTGATTAGCAGGAAGTGGGCGTGTCTGTAATGGGGAGAGTTGTGGGTACCCATAGAAGCCATTCTCATTCAGATATCTTGAGCTGAGAGGTGAAGGGACCCCTTTGAAAAAAGGCCCTGCCAGTTTGTCCCTCTCCAAATGAGGCTACCATGGATGGTGTGTTGCCTTGAAGGCATTTGTTTAATTCTTACTAACTTCATCTTTAAATAATTATAATATTTTTTAGTTGAAAATGAGAAGTGAATAATTCAAATACTTTAGAGTTGAGAACTATTTTGGGAGATCTATTTTAGTTTGAAATCGCATTTTATTTTTGTAAAGCATGACATCACTTCCTGTTTTAGTCTTTTCCTGTTGAGCTCCACATGGTCCTGTAGAGAGAAAAAAGAATGCTCTGAACACAATCTGACACAAACCGCTTGCACCCTACATCAGGCATCGTGAAGCAATGTCGTAAGTTCATTTATCGACTTTAAACATGTTGGACATGATATATTTTAAATTATTTAGTCAAAAAGTGACGTTTGTTAAGTTGTTTAGAAACTGTTTGTTTACAGTTGGGTATGGCTAATGCTAATGCCAGTGGCATGTTGAATGCTATCTACAATGCAAGATAACAATGTACAATGTAAAACACGGACACTGAATGTTTTTTGTATTGTTTTTATTTACAGTTTTCACCATACAACGTGTTAATCAAGAAGAGTGACAAGTAAACGGTCAAACTTACTTACGGCTCTGTCTTCATTGACTCTGGTTTAACTGAGTGTTTAGTCAGAGTTTCGACGCTCTGCACGAGAACATTACAGTGAAA
This sequence comes from Poromitra crassiceps, assembly GCF_964638095.1. Classification (NCBI taxonomy): domain Eukaryota; kingdom Metazoa; phylum Chordata; class Actinopteri; order Beryciformes; family Melamphaidae; genus Poromitra; species Poromitra crassiceps. The sequence continues at coordinate 10,016,355 of NC_139637.1, forward strand.
AGACAGCATTCGATGTTCTGAAGTGGGCAAGATGTCAACCAGCAAGATGTCAGCCAGCAAGACGTCAACCACCAAGAAGTCTGTAGCCAGTACTAGGAGCAGCAAGACAGCATCGTCATCGGGAAGTGCAGCCCGCGCACGAGCTAAAGCAGAAGCCGCCATAGTAAGAGTGTCATATGCTAGCCAAGAGGCTAAACTGAAAATGGAAAAGGCTGCCAGAGAAGCAGAAAGGATTACAAGAGATGCTCAAAATCAGCTGGAAACAGTAAGGATAGACGCAGAGTTGGAAGTGCTAATGCTACGACGAGAAGCTGATGTGGCCGTGGTGGAGGCTCAAGTGATGGAAAACGCTGATGCAATTCATACAGTAATTGAAAGCGGAAAATCTGAAGAGAGGACCAAAATGGAACGAACCAGTGAATATGTCCAATCTCAAAATGCCCTTCAGACTCGCTCTCCCTCCCCACACATGGCAGCTCCACCTGTTGCTTCGCCATTCCATGATGATTCACACGACAGCTTCATAACATGGCGTCCACCTGTGGAAGATATTTCACAATTACACACAATCAACAAGCCAAAGTCTGAAAATGCTGATCCAACGATGTACTTACCTGCACCAAATTCACCTGATCCAACTAGAGTTGAGATGAAGTCTAATGTCAGAAAAACATTCCCCACCCTAAACATAGATGCTCAGTCATATGCGCCCCGACATATTCCTCCAGTTAGCACATCACCACTGGCGGAGCCTTTGGCACAATATTTGGCACGGCGAGACCTTGTCAATTCAGGTCTGTACCAATTTGATGATAAGCCAGAGAATTATCGTGCATGGTACTCTTCATTCTTTAGCGCAGCTGGTGAAGTTGGCCTCACAGCAACCCAAGAATTGGACCTCATGACTAAATGGCTGGGAAAGGAATCTGGCCAACAGGTGAAACGTATACGCTCAGTGCATGTCAACAACCCCAATTTGGCTTTACGCAAAGCGTGGGAGAGGCTACGTGAGTGCTATGCTGCCCCCGAAATCATTGAGCAGTCACTGTTTCAGCGGTTGGACAGTGTTCCTAGGATTCAAGCCAAGGATCATTCCAAATTACGTGAACTTGGGGATTTGCTTATGGAGATCCAAGGCGCTAAAGAAGACGGATATCTCAGTGGACTGTCGTACCTGGACACTTCTCGTGGCATCGGCCCAATCGTAGACAAGCTACCATATGGACTTCAGGACAAGTGGATGTCTTCTGGGTCACAATACAAAGGAGAGCACCATGGTCGCTTCCCTCCCTTTGAGTATTTTTGCAACTTCGTGTGCTATGAGGCAAAGAAGCGAAACGACCCTAGCTTCATGTATCAAGGCAGCACCACAACATCCACAAAACCACCAGACAAATCCTTTGTGAGGAACTTTAACACCAACAAACCCATTTCAGTGCACAAAACGGATGTTTCTACAACCAACGATGATCCTAACAGGAACTGCCCGTTACACAATAAACCCCATCCTCTTAAAAGATGCAGAACATTCAGAAACAAACTCCTCGATGACAGAAAGGCCTTCCTCAAGGAGAGAGGAATATGTTTCAAATGCTGTTCTTCAACCTCCCACTTTGCCAAAGACTGCAAGTCCTCTCTAAAGTGCACTGAATGTGACAGTACCAATCATGATGCGGCCATGCATCCTGGCCCATCACCTCAAACTGTCAAGGCTCCTCCACCATCACAAGGGAACGGCGGGGAGGAAGAAGATCATTCTAACACGGCTGTCGTTAGAACAAGCTGCACAGAAGTGTGCGGTCCTGGTCAGTGGAGCCGTTCATGCTCAAAGATCTGTCTCGCGAAGATATACCCCAAGGGTTCCATGGACATGGCCATCAAAGCCTATGTAATTCTGGACGATCAGAGCAATCGCTCATTAGCAAGACCAGAGTTCTTCGAGCTGTTCGGTGTAGAGAGCGAACCATTCTCATACCATCTCAAAACTTGCTCTGGCATCGTAGAAACATGTGGTAAGAAGGCAGAGGGATTCCAGATTGAGTCACTGGACGGCAAAGTTCTCATCTCTCTCCCACCACTCATTGAGTGTCATGAGATACCAGACAATCGGTCTGAGATTCCAACACCGAGCTCAGTTCTACATCAGCCGCATCTCCATCACATTGCCAAGCATATCCCAGAACTGGACCCGAAAGCAGAAATACTCGTGCTACTCGGAAGAGACGTCCTAAGGGCACACAAGGTCAGGCAGCAAGTCAACGGACCACATGACGCCCCTTTTGCCCAACGTCTGGATCTGGGCTGGGTAGTAATTGGAGAGGTGTGCCTGGGCAATGTACATAAGCCGACATTGACAGTCAACGCGTTCAAGACCAACGTGCTGGACAGTGGTCGCCATACAATTTTTCAACCCTGCACAAGCTTCATCCATGTCAAGGAGACGCAGAGCTTTAACAGGCCTGGCAAAGCACCTGAGAGGATGCTAGGGCAGACAGTTTTCAACCGGACTGAGCATGACAACAAACCTGCTCCATCAATGGAAGATACCATCTTCTTAAAGATAATGGACACAAACGTCTACAGAGACGACGCAAACAGTTGGGTCGCTCCATTACCGTTCAGAGAACCACGCCAGCCGTTGCCAAATAACAAAGGGCAGGTACTCACCCGGTTTGCATCTCTGCAACGAACCCTGAAAAGAAAACCGGAGATGCAGGAACAGTATGGGGCATTCATGGAGAAGATCTTTGCTAACGGACATGCCGAGATAGCGCCACCACTGAGAGAAAATGAGGAGTGCTGGTATCTCCCAACGTTTGGGGTCTACCACCCGAAAAAACCCAATCAAATCAGAGTGGTCTTTGATTCAAGTGCCCAGCACTCCGGTGTCTCACTCAATGACGTGCTCCTCACAGGGCCCGATCTCAATAACTCCCTCCTGGGTGTCCTGCTACGCTTCCGGAAAGAGAAAGTTGCAATCCTGGCGGACATCCAGCAGATGTTCCATTGTTTCTTGGTGCGTGAAGACCATCGCAACTTCCTCCGGTTTTTATGGCACAAGGACAATGACATCAACAAGGAAGTTATTGAATACCGGATGAAGGTCCACGTCTTTGGCAACGGGCCATCTCCTGCTGTGGCCATCTATGGGCTGCGAAGAGCCATCAGGGAAGGTGCACAGGAGCATGGTGCTGATACTGTCAAGTTTGTGGAGAGGCACTTCTATGTTGATGATGGCCTGGTGTCCCTACCAGATGAAGCCGAAGCAATCGACCTGCTCCAACGAACACAGGCCTCACTTGCTGAATCAAATCTCCGCTTGCACAAGTTCGTGTCAAACTGTCAAGCAGTCACAGAGGCTTTCCCACCTGAAGATTGTGCCCCAGTAATCAAGGACCTAGATCTGAGTGGAGAAACAGCACCCACACAACGGAGCTTGGGTCTGCTGTGGGAAATCACATCCGACACATTCACCTACTCCGCATCTACCATGAACAAACCATTCACCCGACGTGGAGTCCTCTCCACTGTCAACAGTGTTTTTGATCCCCTGGGTTTGCTGGCACCCGTCACAATCCAGGGCAGAGCCCTCCTCAGGGAACTTACATCTGAACAGTCAGACTGGGACACACCCCTCCCGGAAGACAAACTGAGTAGATGGGAGGCTTGGAGGGATTCGCTCCAAGACCTAAAACAGCTTCATGTTCCACGTACGTACACAGTAACCTCACTCACTAAAGCAGCACGCACAGAATTGTGTGTGTTTGCAGATGCTTCAACCAAGGCCATTGGTGCTGTGGCGTACCTGAAAACAGTTCAGGAAGATGGGCAAGTCGAAGTAGGATTCGTTATGGGCAAAACAAAGCTAGCACCCCTCTCCGAGCCTACCATCCCAAGGCTTGAGCTGTGCGCTGCCGTCTTGGCAGTAGAGATGGCAGATCTCCTACAGGATGAGCTGGACCTTGAGTTGGAAAGAACGAAATTCTACACAGACAGCAAAGTAGTGCTCGGCTATATTTGTAACGAATCAAAACGATTCTACACATACGTCCACAATAGAGTTCAACGTATCCGACAGTCGTCAAAGCCTGAACAATGGCACTATGTATGTACAGAAGAAAACCCTGCAGACCATGCGTCAAGATCCTTACCTGCATCCCGCTTGGCACTGACCTCTTGGTTCACTGGACCCTCCTTCCTGCGTCAGCCACCTGCAGAGGAAACACGTACACATGAGACGTTCGAGCTACTTGAACCTGGAAATGACTCAGAAATTCGACCACAGGTACACACCTGTGCTACTCACCTGGAACCAATACTTACCTCTGAGCGCTTCCAACGCTTCTCCACCTTCGCTTCCCTGGTAAGAGGAGTAGCATTGCTCGTCCACATGGCAAGATCCTACAAACATTCAAACCACAACAGCAAATGCAAAGGCTGGCACAGATGTGACGTACCTCGTACTCCAGGCGAATTGGCACAAGCAAAGAATGTTATCCTCAAAGCAACACAAGAGGCAGCCTTTGCAAAAGAACTTTCAGCCCTCCGAGCCAACAAAGCAATATCCAAAAACAGCCCCTTGCAGAAACTCAGTCCAATCTTGGAGGACAACTCCATCTGCGTTGGAGGCCGACTAACGCATTCAGAACTTGCAACTGCAGAAAAGAACCCAATACTTCTACCCAAGGATAGCCACATCTCCCTACTGCTCACACGACATCACCATGAGCAGGTGAAACACCAAGGCCGTCACCTGACGGAAGGAGCGATCAGGGCAGCAGGATTGTGGATCTTGGGAGGCAAGACGCTGATCAACTCAGTACTCCATAAATGCATAACCTGCCGCAAGCTGCGTGGGAAGCTGGAAGAACAGCGCATGGCAGACCTGCCACCTGAACGTCTCAAAACCTGCCCTCCATTTACGTATGTGGGGCTTGATGTGTTTGGGCCCTGGTTTGTCACAACTAGACGCACAAGAGGAGGACAGGCGAACAGCAAACGGTGGGCCATCATGTTCACCTGTATGAGTTCGAGGGCTGTGCATATCGAAGTCATCGAGGCTATGGACTCCTCCAGCTGCATAAACGCTCTCAGGCGCTTCTTCGCACTCAGAGGCCCTGCGACACAGCTCCGATCCGATTGCGGTACTAACTTTATTGGAGCGTGCAAGGAGCTTGGGATGGACAAAACGGTACAGAGATACCTCAGCGAGCAGGGATGCAGCTGGGAGTTTAACCCGCCACACGCGTCTCACCAGGGAGGCTCTTGGGAACGCATGATCGGTATTGCCCGAAGAATCCTTGATTCAATGTTTCTACAGCACAACACTCGCCTAACCCATGAAGTGCTTTGCACACTAATGGCAGAGGTCACAGCCATTATAAATGCACGACCACTCCTACCTGTGTCTGCAGACCCGGAAAAACCCTTCATACTCTCACCCTCAATGCTCCTTACGCAGAAGTCAGGAGTTCCACCTCCACCCGGGGAATTCTCGGACAAAGACCTGTACACAAAGCAATGGAGACAAGTTCAGGCCCTTGCAAACCAGTTCTGGACCCGCTGGAGCCGTGAATACTTACCTTCCTTGCAGCAGAGACAGAAGTGGACAGTGCCTCACAGAAACCTTCAAGTTGGGGACCTAGTTCTGCTCAGGGACAAGCAGACCGCCCGCAACTGCTGGCCCATGGCCAGGATCACCGCCACATTCCCTGGAAAGGATGGACTTGTAAGAAAGGTTGAGGTGAAGACCACCGACCAAGGCAGTGTGAGAACCTTTCTTAGACCAATTGTAGAAGTTGTTCTACTTCTGCCCAAAGACTGATCTAGAGACTAATGTTCTGGATTTGAATAAGTTCTAGTGACCTCACATAGGTCAGGCGGGGAGTGTGTTGCCTTGAAGGCATTTGTTTAATTCTTACTAACTTCATCTTTAAATAATTATAATATTTTTTAGTTGAAAATGAGAAGTGAATAATTCAAATACTTTAGAGTTGAGAACTATTTTGGGAGATCTATTTTAGTTTGAAATCGCATTTTATTTTTGTAAAGCATGACATCACTTCCTGTTTTAGTCTTTTCCTGTTGAGCTCCACATGGTCCTGTAGAGAGAAAAAAGAATGCTCTGAACACAATCTGACACAAACCGCTTGCACCCTACATCAGGCATCGTGAAGCAATGTCGTAAGTTCATTTATCGACTTTAAACATGTTGGACATGATATATTTTAAATTATTTAGTCAAAAAGTGACGTTTGTTAAGTTGTTTAGAAACTGTTTGTTTACAGTTGGGTATGGCTAATGCTAATGCCAGTGGCATGTTGAATGCTATCTACAATGCAAGATAACAATGTACAATGTAAAACACGGACACTGAATGTTTTTTGTATTGTTTTTATTTACAGTTTTCACCATACAACGTGTTAATCAAGAAGAGTGACAAGTAAACGGTCAAACTTACTTACGGCTCTGTCTTCATTGACTCTGGTTTAACTGAGTGTTTAGTCAGAGTTTCGACGCTCTGCACGAGAACATTACAGATGGACCGACCACAAAATAACTATCCAACCTTTGAATAAACATGCATGCACAGGCAGCCACATTTTTAACATGATTATTCATATCATTTGACAAACATCAGTGTAAACAAAACATCCACAGTGTTGGTGTGAGTAAAATCTCCTCTCCTCTCCACAGATCTAGACGAGCCCTTGGCTGACCTGCTTGATGATTTGCTTCCAGAGGAAAGCAAGACACAAGCTAAGACGAGTGTGCAGAAGACTAAAGCTGAAACATCAGAGCTATCTCCTTCAGCATCCAGATCCTAAAGGAAGTGGGTGAGCCTGAAATACTGTCTCTCTCTCTCACACACACACACACACACACACTCACTACATACTTGCATGCATAAACACTCAAATGCCCCTCCACCAGATAACAATTCATGTTTACTCTCCTGTGTGGATTATCATATGTGACTTCAAGTTTGCTTTATGACCAAAACCTTTACCACAGACTGAGCAAGTAAATTGTCATGTGTGGATTATCATGTGTGACTTCAAGTCTCCTTTACGACCAAAACCTTTACCACAGAGTGAGCAAGTAAATTGTTTCTCACCTGTGTGGATTATCATGTGTGACTTCAAGACTCCTTTATGACCAAAACCTTTACCACAGACTGAGCAAGTGAATTGTTTCTCACCTGTGTGGACTATCATGTGTGTCTTCAAGCTTCCTTTATGACCAAAACCTTTACCACAGAGTGAGCAAGCAAATTGTTTCTCACCTGTGTGGATTATCATGTGTGACTTCAAGACTCTTTTATGACCAAAACCTTTACCACAGACTGAGCAAGTAAATTGTTTGTCATCTGTGTGGATTATCATGTGTGACTTCAATTCTCCTTTACGACCAAAACCTTTACCACAGACTGAGCAAGTAAATTGTTTCTCACCTGTGTGGATTATCATGTGTCTCTTCAAGTCTCCTTTTTGACCAAAACCTTTACCACAGACTGAGCAATTAAATTGTTTCTCACCTGTGTGGATTATCATGTGTCTCTTCAAGTCTCCTTTATGACCAAAACCTTTACCACAGACTGAACAAGTAAATTGTTTGTCATCTGTGTGGATTATCATGTGTGACTTCAAGTCTGCTTTACGACAAAAACCTTTACCACAGACTGAGCAAGTAAATTGTTTCTCGCCTGTGTGGATTATCATGTGTGACTTCAAGTGTGCTTTCTGACCAAAACCTTTACCACAGACTGAGCAAGTAAATTGTTTCTCACCTGTGTGGACTATCATGTGTGACTTCAAGTCTCCTTTATGACCAAAACCTTTACCACAGACTGAGCAAGTAAATTGTTTCTCACCTGTGTGGATTATCATGTGTGACTTCAAGTCTCCTTTACGACCAAAACCTTTACCACAGACTGAGCAAGTAAATTGTTTCTCACCTGTGTGGATTATCATGTGTGACTTCAAGATTCCTTTATGACCAAAACCTTTACCACAGACTGAGCAAGTAAATTGTTTCTCACCTGTGTGGATTATCATGTGCGTCTTCAAGTTATCTTTACGACCAAAACCTTTACCACAGACTGAGCAATTAAACTGTTTCTCGCCTGTGTGGATTATCATGTGTCTCTTCAACTTTCCTTCTTGACCAAAACCTTTACCACAGACTGAGCAATTAAATTGTTTCTCTCCTGTGTGGACTATCATGTGTCTTTCCAACTGTGCTTTACCACCAAATATTTTACAACAAACTGAGCAGCTGTGTTTCTTCCTAAGAACTTCACTGTTTTTCTGTGAGTCTAAACCTGAATTAGGTTGACTAGTTTCCAACCATTCTTCATCACTGTGTTCAGTCTCAGCTTCAGAAGAGTCTGAAGTCTTGTCATCACTAGTTGGTTGTAAATTACTATCTGGATATAAGTTCCTGGCTGGTTTTGATACTCCACAGTCCTCTCCATCAGGTTCTGTTTTCATCTGTTCAGTTGAGCAGCTGGCTAGAGGCTCTGCCTCTCTGTTCTCAGTTTGGCTTTGATGAAGCTGTGAGGACTGAGGTTTCTCTTCATCATCTTCACTCTTCACAGGAACAGCAGTGAATGGGAACTTGGGGATATCAGACTCCTCCAGCCCTTGAAGCTGCTCTCCCTCCTGACTGATCCAGAGTTCCTCCTGTTCCTCTTTAATGTGTGGAGGCTCTGGGTCCTCCTGTTCCTCTTTAATGTGTGGAGGCTCTGGGTCCTCCTGTTCCTCTTTAATGTGTGGAGGCTCTGGGTTCTCCTGTTCCTCTTTAATGTGTGGAGGCTCTGGGTCCTCCTGTTCCTCTTTAATGTGTGGAGGCTCTGGGTCCTCCTGGTGCAGACTGGGGCTCCACTCCTGCTGCTCAGCAGGAACGGCAGTTAGGCACTGCTTCACCACAGCTCTCAGCTTCTGGACTTTAGACATTTTCATTTTCACAGAGACAGGAACTTTTCCTCCTGAACTATTTACTGTCAAACTGTATCCTTCAAAGCTCCAATAGCTTCACAGCTAACGTTAGTTTCACAGCTAATGCTTCACAGCCACGGAGTTCACAGCTAATACAGCTAATGTTAGCTTCACAGCCACGGAGCTCACAGCTAATACAGCTAACGTTAGCTTCACAGCTAAACCACTGAAGAGAGGAGCTTCTTCTTCCCCTCAAGAGTTAAACGGAGCCGCTGTTCCAGTTGATATATTCGTGATAATATCATCCGCACACATGAGTCTTCTGTTTGTAAATTCAACTTATGAAAGGATATAACCGGGAAATAATACGCTACTGCTCCTTTCAGGAACATTTGCAACGCATACACCGTCAGCCATCTTGCGTAACCCCGCGTCACCAGGCTCTTCTCGGCGAGAAAGAGCCTGGCTCCCGCCCACAATTGATTTTGTCACCCTACTGGTTCCCGCCTAGAGCCCGCCCTAGACCGGATGGCAGCGTTTCTAGCTCGTCAACTTTCACGTTAACTTGACAATTTGACCCAAGTATCAGAATCCTCTTTCACCGTTTTGACCGGTGTGTCAGGCGGTGGTGGCGGAGATGCCATATTGCATAAACGTTTTGTTTTATGTAACGCTAGCTTTGTTTTGATCAGACTCTAGTTTAGGTAACATCACCGCGTCAAGCTAACGGCAACAAAGACGTTGTTAGGCGCATTGCCATCCGGTGTTAATTCTGGGTCCGGGGTTTACGCCCCCATGACAAAAATGGGGTGGAAGGTGCCCAGACTAATCTTGCGCGACATCAGAGGGGGAGGGGGGGGTGGTTGTGAATATGCGTCATTCGACAGCCACGCCCACCGTGTGGGTGAGGGGGAGAGCTGTGGTCTGATGTCAGACTGAAGTGAAGCCGCCTGCAGGAGACTCAGTCAGTCAGTCCATCAGCAGCATGGAGATAACAGCTCCCTGCATTGTGATTGGTGAGTACTGTTCAGTCCTGTGTGTGTGTGTGTGTGTGTGTGTGTGTGTGTGTGTGTGTGTGTGTGTGTGTGTGTGTGTGTGTGTGTGTGTGTGTGTGTGTGTGTGTGGGTGTGTGGGTGTGTGTGTGTGTGTGTGTGTGTGTGTGTGTGTGTGTGTGTCTGTGTGCATCATTGTTTATAGCTGCATTTCCGCAGCTCTCAGCTCTCTGTGTTTAATCTATTTGTTGTTTTCATGATCATGCCCTCAATTAGACATAATGCCAGGTCAATGCTGATTGTTTTTGCATATATTTATTAGTTGAAGACAATAAAGGGTTTAATATGACATCTACAGAATTAAAAAATGTAGGCAAGGTCTTTAATCTACCCATCCAAAGACAACAAGCTGTAAAAACAAACAACATATCACAAAGTCTCACAGACAGACACATTTGTGTAGATGTATTACTGTTCATTCCCCCTTTTGTGTTTAGATGTTTAGAAACCCCGCCCCTACAGGAAATGAATGAACTACTGTTGTTGGTCATGAAGCTCACAGTGTGAACGCATAGTAATGATGAGAATCTTAATTTGTCATTGTGCCCTTGCCCCTCCCCCCACTCTCTCTCTTCCAGCCTCTCAGAGTCAGTGGTGAAAAATGTGTTCTTGAATACGACTCTGTCTCTAAGCTGTGAAGGGCTGGGCAACTCTTCTGCTGGAGAGTTTCGAGGAACACAACAACAATAAAGGAAGAAAAGAAACGAATCCCACATCATCATCACTGACTTATATCATAGACACTGGAGGCTACTGCTGTGAGTCTGGATCAGGAGAGTGCAGCAACGCCGTCAACATCACTGTGACTGCTATGCTAAAGTTAGCCTGATTATGAGTTGTTTGACTTTTATCAGCCTCTACTGGTAACCAGTGGACATGTCACACACTCGGTCAGGGGGCACCTGTTCGGGGCGGAAGGGAACTGGTGGGAATAGCGTGATCCTCCCACGTGTTACGACCTGCCGGTGAAGCTCCGCGCTGTCGGGTGAAAAGAAGCACCTGGCAGCTGTGCATGTGTCAGAGGAAGCATGGTGCTAGTCTACGGCTCTCTACAGATCGGCAGAGGGTGGAGCAGCACCGGGGCAGCAGGGGGGAATTGTGGAGAAAATTGGGCAAAATTTCTGAAAAAATAAAAGTCAGATACACCTGAGATCTGCTCAGTATAACCAGGGAGCAGTTCTATTGGAGCAACAAGGGGATTGTATGCTTTGCTCAAAGGCACTTCAGTAGGCCTAGGAGTTTCTGAGGGAAGAGAGAGCATTCGTCACAAATTCACTTCCTCCAGATAGATTTTGTCTTGAGATTTTCTCTCGACTTAAAGCCTAATTCCATGTTGAAACTCCACTGGGATAAAGAATAATTTTAAGTCATAATCATGTCAAATCTTTGCTTTGTCTGTTGGCCTTAATGGTTATGAGTGACAGGAGGTGCAGGGCACCACAGGCTGTGTCAACCCTGCACATTTGCTGTAAACACACACCTCCAGGACCCATTCAAAGCTTTAAATAAGGAGGTGTCTCTGGATGTTTAGTTTGGTCAAAAACAAGAAAACACTATTCTTAGTTAGTATTTTGTAAAAAACATTATCTGTAGCGGAGACAAAGTAAAAAGCTGCTGAGAAGCTGAGATAGGTCTTGTTTGTAGATTCATTGACCAACTAAACAAAAGATTCACTGAGATAAAACAAAAACAAAAACACGTTTTAAAGTTTTATTACAAAGAAAAAATAATCAACTCAATAGAACTTATATAAAGTAACTCGTATCAAAGTAATCACAGCGATCAGAAACGAATGAACAGAGGTCAACAACAAATACAGCGACCTACTCACTTGCCCCTTTCCTCCCCAGCAACAGGTGAACAGGTGTATAAATGAACTAGAGTATGGAAATCACCACCCCCATTCATTTGAGCCAATTCATTCTATCAATCACAATAACAAATAAACAAAAGAACCAGAATATAAACAAGCACAATAATCAATTTTCTCAATCATCATCATCATCAGTATATAAATGGGAGCTAGGCCTCTGTCTGTCTGTCCCACTGTGATTGTCAGTCGGACAAATGGTCAGAAATCCCACCAAAATACCACATTATGACAGCAAGACCTTGAGGAACCCCATAGAAAAACCCACGTTGTGATTTGGTATCAAAAACTTTTGACATTTGGAGATTTCTGTAAGATTTGTAGTTTTCTGCATTTGGTGGCGAACACTTCTGTTCTGTTCTGGCTTAGAAACCCCCTTATTGTCAATATAGGTAGGAAAGCCATAGAGCCCCTAGGTCTCTAGTTAGTGGAAGTAAAGTTTCATGAGGCTGTGATTATCCTAGAGGTCACATTAGGTCATTTTATTCAGTCAGGTCAAGTTTTGAAAAATGGTCTCACTACAATGAAATGGCTACTGTACTATGGAGACTAACATCATCACACATGAAGACAATTGAGCTCAGTAAATCCACAAGAGTCTCAGCATTCCAGATACCCAATTTATGCAATTCCAAGACTGTTTAGGGACCCAAGTGTATGCAGAAATATTCACATAGAATAAGTGAAAATAACACATTTATACTGCATGCAAAACACGGCATGGATTTTGCCAATAACTGAATGTGATTAGCAGGAAGTGGGCGTGTCTGTAATGGGGAGAGTTGTGGGTACCCATAGAAGCCATTCTCATTCAGATATCTTGAGCTGAGAGGTCAAGGGACCCCTTTGAAAAAAGGCCCTGCCAGTTTGTCCCTCTCCAAATGAGGCTACCATGGATGGACCGACCAGAAAATAACTATCCAACCTTTCAATAAACATGCATGCACAGGCAGCCACATTTTTTACATGATTATTCATATCATTTGACAAACATCAGTGTAAACAAAACATCCAGTGTTGGTGTGAGTAAAATCTCCTCTCCTCTCCACAGATCTAGACGAGCCCTTGGCTGACCTGCTTGATGATTTGCTTCCAGAGGAAAGCAAGACACAAGCTAAGACGAGTGTGCAGAAGACTAAAGCTGAAACATCAGAGCTATCTCCTTCAGCATCCCCAACCTAAAGGAAGTGGGTGAGCCTGAAATACTGTCTCTCTCACACTCACACACACACACACACACACACACACACACACACACACACACACACACTCTCACAGTACATACTTGCATGCATAAACACTCAAATGCCCCTCCACCAGATAACAATTCATGTTTACTCTCCTGTGTGGATTATCATGTGTTTCTTCAAGTATGATTTACGACCAAAACCTTTACCACAGACTGAGCAAGTAAATTGTTTCTTGCCTGTGTGGATTATCATGTGTGACTTCAATTCTCCTTTACGACCAAAACCTTTACCAGAGTGAGCAAGTAAATTGTTTCTCACCTGTGTGGATTATCATGTGTCTCTTCAAGTCTCCTTTACGACCAAAACCTTTACCACAGACTGAGCAAGTAAATTGTTTCTCGCCTGTGTGGATTATCATGTGTAACTTCAAGTGTGCTTTACGACAACAACCTTTACCACAGACTGAGCAAGTAAATTGTTTGTCATCTGTGTGGATTATCATGTGTGACTTCAAGTCTCCTTTACGACCAAAACCTTTACCACAGAGTGAGCAAGTAAATTGTTTCTCACCTGTGTGGATTATCATGTGTGTCTTCAAGGATCCTTTAATACCAAAACCCTTACCACAGACTGAGCAAGTAAATTGTTTCTCACCTGTGTGGATTATCATGTGTGTCTTCAAGCTTCCTTTATGACCAAAACCTTTACCACAGAGTGAGCAAGTAAATTGTTTCTCACCTGTGTGGATTATCATGTGTGACTTCAAGACTCCTTTATGACCAAAACCTTTACCACAGACTGAGCAAGTAAATTGTTTGTCATCTGTGTGGATTATCATGTGTGACTTCAATTCTCCTTTACGACCAAAACCTTTACCACAGAGTGAGCAAGTAAATTGTTTGTCACCTGTGTGGACTATCATGTGTGACTTCAATTCTCCTTTACGACCAAAACCTTTACCACAGACTGAGCAATTAAATTGTTTCTCACCTGTGTGGACTAGCATGTGTGTCTTCAAGGATCCTTTTCGACCAAAACCTTTACCACAGACTGAGCAATTAAATTGTTTCTCACCTGTGTGGACTAGCATGTGTGTCTTCAAGGATCCTTTTTGACCAAAACCTTTACCACAGACTGAGCAATTAAATTGTTTCTCTCCTGTGTGGACTATCATGTGTCTTTCCAACTGTGCTTTACCACCAAATATTTTACAACAAACTGAGCAGCTGTGTTTCTTCCTAAGAACTTCACTGTTTTTCTGTGAGTCTAAACCTGAATTAGGTTGACTAGTTTCCATCCATTCTTCATCACTGTGTTCAGTCTCAGCTTCAGAAGAGTCTGAAGTCTTGTCATCACTAGTTGGTTGTAAATTACTATCTGGATATAAGTTCCTGGCTGGTTTTGATACTCCACAGTCCTCTCCATCAGGTTCTGTTTTCATCTGTTCAGTTGAGCAGCTGGCTAGAGGCTCTGCCTCTCTGTTCTCAGTTTGGCTTTGATGAAGCTGTGAGGACTGAGGTTTCTCTTCATCATCTTCACTCTTCACAGGAACAGCAGTGAATGGGAACTTGGGTTTATCAGACTCCTCCAGCCCTTGAAGCTGCTCTCCCTCCTGACTGATCCAGAGTTCCTCCTGTTCCTCTTTAATGTGTGGAGGCTCTGGGTTCTCCTGTTCCTCTTTAATGTGTGGAGGCTCTGGGTCCTCCTGTTCCTCTTTAATGTGTGGAGGCTCTGGGTCCTCCTGTTCCTCTTTAATGTGTGGAGGCTCTGGGTCCTCCTGTTCCTCTTTAATGTGTGGAGGCTCTGGGTCCTCCTGTTCCTCTTTAATGTGTGGAGGCTCTGGGTCCTCCTGGTGCATACTGGGGCTCCACTCCTGCTGCTCAGCAGGAACGGCAGTTAGGCGCTGCTTCACCACAGCTCTCAGCTTCTGGACTTTAGACATTTTCATTTTCAAACAGAGACAGGAACTTTTCCTCCTGAACTATTTACTGTCAAACTGTATCCTTCAAAGCTCCAATAGCTTCACAGCTAATGTTAGCTTCACAGCTAATGCTTCACAGCCACGGAGTTCACAGCTAATACAGCTAATGTTAGCTTCACAGCTAATGCTTCACAGCCACGGAGTTCACAGCTAATACAGCTAATGTTAGCTTCACAGCTAATGCTTCACAGCCACGGAGTTCACAGCTAATACAGCTAACGTTAGCTTCACAGCTAAACCACTGAAGAGAGGAGCTTCTTCTTCCCCTCAAGAGTTAAACGGAGCCGCTGTTCCAGTTTATATATTCGTGATAATATCATCCGCACACACGAGTCTTCTGTTTGTAAATTCAACTTATGAAAGGATATAACCGGGAAATAATACGCTACTGCTCCTTTCAGGGACAATTTGCAATGCATACACCGTCAGCCATCTTGCGCGACATCACAACACGAGGGGGAGGGGGGCGCGTGAATAATGCGTCATTCGACAGCCACGCCCACCTCGGGGAAACCAGGGGGGGGGGTGTCAACAGATATGGGTCACATGGTGCCAAAGTTTCTCAAAAAGATAAAAGACTCATGAGAATGAGGGTGATATAAAAACAGGGTCATTACATTGAACTTTAATTCAGCTCATTGTAACACAAGAGTGACGTATTTGAATTGAAATATAAATCAGAAGAAACAAGGTGATGACATTTATTTATTTATGATTGACAAGAAAAAATACACATTCAAGTAGGCCCTAGGCTATTGATCTCACACATAACCTTTTGATTCTATGCTGCCATCTCATGCTTGTTGATTTCATGATTGTTTTGCACCTGCTGCTCACTTTATGAACAAATAATGTTATAGTGACTGAATGAAAAATATTAGGCTTGTTTGAGATGACTTCTGACTCGCCTGGGAAGCAGGCGAGAGCAGCCGAGTGCAGTCAGCTAATCAGAGGCAGAGAGGGTCTTGCCATGCCATGTCATGCCTTCGCCATCATGGTAAAAAAAAAATCGCGCGATATATTTTTTACCATGATGGCGAAGGCATGATCCGCCCCTCTCTGCCTCTGATTGGCCTAGCGTCAAATGTTCATCCAATCACATTCGCTTAGCTATCCTGCATCTCTTTCTTCAGTCTGTGGTGAGACTCAGTGGGTCAGACAGACAGCAGTTTTGCTTGCTAGCCTGAATGAAAGACGGCTCTGTGGTTTATAACGCTGCTGCTACTCTTGGCAGTGTTGAGAAATCTAAAAAAAAAAAAAAAAAAAGATAAAAGACTAATTATTTAATAATTAATTATTTTTACTGTATTCTACGTTCTTCATCATATATTTTTTTAATTTAAAATTACTATTCTTTTTTCACTCAGTTTCAATGTATTTTACTGCTGTACATTGAGGAATTAAACGTGTTGAAAATGTCTACATGTGTTGTGTCTTTACAGTTTTTCTCCAAATGTTTAAACACATTTCCAATAACTGTGGTTCAGTTTGTCAAAACTCTAAACTGAAAAGAGTTTGTCAAAACTCCACAAATCTCTTATAAAGTGACACAACACTCAAAACCATGTTCTCTCTTCTCAAAACTGATTCTTTCCACCAAAACAAAACACACAGCTGTTATGTTGATGTCTTACACAGCATGGGAGCTGGGGGGGCTGGGGGGGTGTGGGAGCTGGGGGGGTGTGGGAGCTGGTGGGGTGTGGGAGCTGGGGGGTGTGGGAGCTGGGGGTCACACCCCACACCTCTGTGTTGACTCACAGTAGGGCTGTCAAAGAATATTCTATATTCAAATATAAAAATGTAAATAATATTCAAATATGAAAAATAAAGTTGAATGAGATCTCTGACAAAACGTGCTCTCACTCACTCACTCACTCACTCACTCACTCACACACACACACACACACACACACACACACACACACACACACACACACACACACACACACACACACACACACACACACACACATGTCACAGGGTGACTAGTGTCTATGTGTGTGTGTGTGTGTGAGAGATTGAGTGCCACGCCTTCTACTCTTGCCACAGGGGTTTGATTGGCACCAATTGCACACAGGTGCGGGCAGTTTGGTTTCCCCCTGGCTTTCTTATTTAAGCAGCAGCCGAGAGGACAGAGGGAGAGCTGGAGGGAGCAGACATTGAGAGTGTGCCTGGAAGAGACGAGCCAGAAAGCGGTTAAGAGCCAAACCCGACCAGACTGTTGTTGCAGCAGAACCACAAGCACCTGTCCGTGCTCGAGAGGTCCGGGAGACAGTGTGAGCCCTACTACAGCCACAGCGGCCGTCTGCTACACCCAGGAAGCCGTCCGGGAGAGCCAGCCCAGTCACCAGGGAGAACTAGCCAGCCGTTCCCGTTCCAGTGCCATCCGGTGTTCGAGAGAGGAGGCCTTGGACCAAAGTGGAGGGGTGGGGACGCGTTCCGCCCTTCCTCCAGTTAAGTCCCTCTCTTACACCCTTCTCTACAGCACTTTACCAGCGCAGCAAGCTATTTATCGGCGCCCATATTGACGCCTTTTAAACTATAGTTATCCATCAAGTGGGGGTTTTAATACCAGCGCTTTAACGTGGGCTAGGCTATGACAGTTTGGACTGGGTCTTATTTCGTTTGACTTGAAGTGGGTTTATTTGCAGTGCAATCATAACATTTATTTATTTGATTTGTTCCTGAGTTGAACTCTTGGTGTGCCGTGGACTATTTTTATTTTGTTAAATATCTTCCCAGCTAAGCCTTATCGAGTGCCCCGTTTTAGCTTTACAACAGACTGATTTTAAGGAAGACCATCCCCCTGACGAGATATCTGTTTTTATTCTAAGCTGCTGCTGTGATCGGCCGTCCCCGGCAGACGAAGGACTCGTCTGCTGCCTGTCTTCGGGAGCGAGGACAAGGGACAATTGAGGAGGACTGGAACTTCCATGAACTTTGCACCTTTTTTATCCATTGGATTAGTTATATATATATTGTTGTAATAAAGGACACATTATTTTATTCTGCGTCCGCCTTGCATTTTGTTGTTGCTCCCCAACAGAAAAAGGGTTTTTATTAAAGACACCACCCGGTGACATTTTGGCGTTTGTCGGCAGGATTTCTGTTGGGTTGAGCAATAGCACTGTGCAACATGCCTGGAGAGGAACAAGCAGCCGCAGGGCAGGCTACGATGATGCCATTTGTTATGGGAATGCCATGGGTGCAGAGGTTTAGTGGGTCAGGCTCTGAGGTGAAATTGGGAGAATGGAAAACACAGATGGAAACCATGTTAAGCTTCCAACCAATAAGTGACGCTCAAAAAGCAGATTTTTTAATGGGCTTTTTGGATGGCGACGCAAGAAGAGAAATCTTGACATTGGAGAGAGAGGGGAGGAATACTACACGGAAAATATTTTCTGTATTGTCCCAGTTGTATGGTGACACGACTCATGTATCTGTTCTGAGATCCCAATTTTTTTAACTGCAGACAAGAACCTAACCAGTCCCTCAGATCCTACTCCCTTCACCTCCGTGAGCTGTTTTACAGGTTAAAGCGGAAAGATGATGCGGGCCTGGAACACGGCGATGCCATTCTACGTGACCAGTTCATTATGGGGCTACGAGAGGGGCCCATGCGACAAGAGCTGAGGCGCCAAGTAAGAAAGACTCCAGCCCTGGCATTTGATGAGGTAAAGTGTGAAGCCCTGGCATTAGAAGAAGAACAAGACGATAAATGGTCGGCACCTTCATGCCTTGCCGTCAATAGGCAGACGCCCCCTGCACAAAATAGTGCTAATGACTGGAAGGAAGAGTTTCGTCGGGAGATACTCAAAGAGGTTAAAGAACAATTGGCAGAAACAGCAAGGGCACTGGTAGATGAGCTGCGGGTGGGGAGTAATGGACCTTGCCCTCCTGCACATGCGTCCCGGCCGAGGGCCTATTCAGATGATTCCTGGAGGGGGAGACAGAGGTTTAGGGCACCTTTAAATGATCGAGGGTTCAAGTGGGACCCGCAAGGCCGCCCCCTTTGCAATCAGTGTGGGGAACCGGGACATATCAAGCGTTACTGCCCACAACAAGAAGCCCCACAGGGTTTTTAGCTCCACCGGCCACTGTGGGTCAAGTGGCCGGACCCCCCAAACATGACCCTATTCACCAATTAGCAAAGGCCACAATTGCTGGAGCTTGCCCTGTAACAGAGGTTAAAGTAGATGATGTGAATGTTAAATGTCTTATAGACACTGGTTCCCAAGTCACATTATTTAGTGAGAACTTATGTAACAAGCTCTTTAGGGGCAAACAGAAAGAATCCAGACACCTTCCGTGGTTGACCTTACGGGCTGCTAATGGCCTTAACATCCCTTATGTTGGATATATGGTTGCTGATTTTAGTATTGGGGGAGTAACTGTGCCATCACGTGGAGTTGTCATTGTAAAAGATGAATGTTTAGGAGAGCATAAAGCCCTTTTAGGGATGAATGTGATTCTGGCCTGCTGGGAGCAACTGTTTAAAAGTCAAGAGACTCTGTGCCACATAACCCCCGCACAAAAGACCTTAGGAAAGAGTGGGAAGGTGTGTTTACAGATTGCAGACGGATTCAAGCCATTGTGGCTAAGGAGCAGTGGAAAGGCACCGCCCGGGTCGCCTGCCGCTATGCAGTGACTGTTCCAGCTCAAAGTGAGGCCCTGCTGTGGGCCAGAGTGTCAACCCCGCCAGACCTCAGGAACCGCTCTGCCCTAGTGGAGCCTGCTGGAGGAGACGTGGGGGTTGAGGTATCCAGGACACTGGTAACTATAAAGGGAGGCAGGGTCCCTGTAAGGGTGCGTAACCTTCATCCTTACCCAGTCTCCCTGTACAGGCTCCAGACGCTGGCAACAGTATCTGTTGTGGATGCACTGAGTGTGAGAGAGGCTGCCGACTGTGATGTCTCCCTCACAGAAATAGACGCAGGTGTGGTGGAGGTGGCCGTCGTCCAGGTCGGCCAAGGGCAGAGCCCGGTGGGGGTGGCCAAGCCGAATATTCCCTTACCCCCCACTGACCACCTGAGTGAGGACCAGCAACATCAGTTCCACAAACTTTTGTCTAAGTGGCAACATGTATTCTCTGCACATGAGGAGGATTATGGGCGAACGGACATTGCTAAACATCATATCCCCACAGGTGATGCTGCCCCTATCAGAGAGAGGTTTAGACCTCTGCCCCCTACCCTCTACAAAGAGATGCGCAGTTTGCTACAAGGTATGTTGGAGAAGGGTGTTATCAAGGAGAGCTGCAGCCCTTGGGCGGCGCCAATCGTCCTGGTCCAAAAGAAGTGTGGTGCCTGGCGCTTTTGTGTAGATTATCGTAAGCTTAATAATGTAACGCATAAAGATGCTTTTCCCCTTCCACGCATTGAAGACTCCCTCACCAGCCTGACCAAAGCTGATTGGTACACCACGCTAGATCTTGCCAGCGGCTATTGGCAGGTTGAGGTGGAGGAGAAAGATAAGGAGAAGACAGCCTTTACGACCCCACTTGGCCTCTACCAGTTTGAAAGAATGCCGTTCGGCCTTTGTAACGCACCCGCAACATTCCAGAGACTGATGCAAAGGTGTCTGGGAAACCAATTAACAGATTCTGCCCTTGTTTACCTCGATGATGTAGTAATCTACTCCCCTGATTTTACAACCCATCTGCACCATCTAGAGACAGTTTTTCAATCCCTAGAGCGCTATGGCCTGAAGCTCCGACCAGAAAAGTGCCACTTCTACCAGAAGGAAGTGAAATTCCTGGGACATCTGGTGAGTGGACAAGGCGTCGCACCTGACCCTGAGAAGGTGGCGGCAGTGCAGGACTGGAGCCCCCCAGGGACAGTAAGGCAAGTGCACTCCTTCCTAGGGTTCGTGGGATATTACCGGCGCTTTATTAAAGATTTCTCAAAGATTGCTAAACCTCTAAATGAACTTTTAGCAGGCACAGGGCGAAGGAAAAGAGGTGGTTCGCCGCCCATTAACTGGACTGACAAGTGTGAGACAGCCTTCCAATTTCTAAAAAAAGAACTGCTTAAGGCCCCGATACTGGCTTATGCCGATTTTAGCCTCCCTTTTATTCTTTACACCGACGCTAGCAATCTGGGGTTGGGGGCCGTTTTGGCACAAGAGCAGGATGGCCAAGAAAGAGTCATTGCCTATGCAAGCCGAAGCCTCCGTCCAGCAGAACGAAATGATACAAACTACAGTTCTTTTAAGCTGGAGTTACTCGCAATGAAATGGGCCATGGTGGAAAAGTTTAAAGACTATCTGTGGGGCGCACAAGTGACTGTGGTGACGGACAATAACCCACTTGTACATTTACAGACGGCTAAATTGGGGGCTGTTGAACAGAGGTGGGCTGCTCAGTTGGCTAACTTCAATTATACGACCAAATACCGGCCAGGTAGAGATCACACTAACGCTGACGTACTGTCTAGGCTTCCTACTGCACTTTCAGACCAAGCAGCTGCAGAGCCAGCGGCCGAGGAAGACTTGCTGGTTGCTGTAGTGGTGGCTCCGGGGACCCAAGCAGAGGCTACACCCACCGGCTGGGGATGGGACCCGGTTCGCTGGAGAAGGCTACAGGGAGAGGATGTCACACTTCAAATGGTGAAAAGGTACCTGGACCGAGGTTGGTTACCGAAAGCGCTGGAACGTGCCCAACTCACCATGTCAGTAAAGAAGCTATTGAGCCAGTGGCGGCGGCTGGGGCTGAAAGATGGAGTAATATGTCGAAACGTAAAAGACTCTTTAACCTGTGAGACTCTCCAACAGGTGGTGGTGCCGGCAGACCAGACTAAGGCCCTTTGGGAGGCCTACCACTCCGAAACAGGACACCAAGGTGTGGAAAGGACCGTGTCGCTCTTACGAAGGGGGTTCTACTGGCCAGGTATGGGAAGTACCGTTCTCTCCTGGACTCAAACCTGCCCCCGTTGTGTGTTGCGAAAGGCCAAGCCAGAGAGTAGGGCCCCATTAGTCCCCATCGTGCCCAGAGCCCCATTAGATATTGTGTCAGTAGACTTCCTGACTCTGAGCCGTCCCACTGATCGTTACCAAAACATCTTAGTTATTACCGATCTGTTCACCAAATACGCTTGGGCTATCCCCACTGTCGATCAAACAGCCCTCACTACAGCCCGTGTTCTATGGAACCATGTGATCCAGCCGTTTGGCTGTCCAGAGACTATACACTCAGACCAAGGCCCCAATTTTGAGTCCAAATTGATCTTAGAATTGTGTAACCTTTATGGCTGTCGGAAGAGTCATACCACCCCGTACCACCCCCAGGGGAATGGGGGCTGCGAACGATTCAACCAGACTTTGCTAAATTTGCTTGGGACTCTCGAGACAGACAAACAGAGCAGATGGCCTGAATACCTACCTGGCTTAATCCATGCATACAATAATAGTATTCACAGTTCCACGGGCTACGCACCAACATACTTAATGTTTGGCCGTCATACAAGGCTCCCTATCGATATGGTGAGTGGCACAGTAGGGGCACCAGCACCCGTGAGCACTCCTGAGTGGGTTGTGAGGCACGAAGAACAGTTGGCATATGCTTACCGCAAGACATCTGAGAACCTCAGAAAGGCAGCTGACAAAAATAAGAGACTGTATGATAGGACTGCTCATGATTCCCCACTGCTGCCAGGAGAACGAGTCCTAGTGGTGGACCACCGGAGGCGAAACAAGGGGAAACTGAGTGACAGATGGGAGAACAAAACGTATGTGGTGGTGGGACGTCACCATGCAGGCCTTCCTGTCTACAAGATCAGACCAGAAGGCAGAGATGGTCCAGAACGCACCCTCCACCGCAACCACCTCCGCCCCTGCCTGCTGTACCCAACGCCTGAATCCCCTCGACCTACCGGTCAACAAACTGCTCCTCGCCCCGTGCCTACATGGGGAGTGATGTTTCCGATGGGCCAAGGCGCAGTAGGAGAGGAGATGGAGCCCGGGCTGGCACCAAGACGCTCCCAGAGGCCAAACATGGGTAACCCCCCTCTTAGGTATAGGTGATGTATGACTGGTTCTCGGGACTAGAACACTTTAGTCTGGGGGGGTGTCACAGGGTGACTAGTGTCTATGTGTGTGTGTGTGAGAGATTGAGTGCCACGCCTTCTACTCTTGCCACAGGGGTTTGATTGGCACCAATTGCACACAGGTGCGGGCAGTTTGGTTTCCCCCTGGCTTTCTTATTTAAGCAGCAGCCGAGAGGACAGAGGGAGAGCTGGAGGGAGCAGACATTGAGAGTGTGCCTGGAAGAGACGAGCCAGAAAGCGGTTAAGAGCCAAACCCGACCAGACTGTTGTTGCAGCAGAACCACAAGCACCTGTCCGTGCTCGAGAGGTCCGGGAGACAGTGTGAGCCCTACTACAGCCACAGCGGCCGTCTGCTACACCCAGGAAGCCGTCCGGGAGAGCCAGCCCAGTCACCAGGGAGAACTAGCCAGCCGTTCCCGTTCCAGTGCCATCCGGTGTTCGAGAGAGGAGGCCTTGGACCAAAGTGGAGGGGTGGGGACGCGTTCCGCCCTTCCTCCAGTTAAGTCCCTCTCTTACACCCTTCTCTACAGCACTTTACCAGCGCAGCAAGCTATTTATCGGCGCCCATATTGACGCCTTTTAAACTATAGTTATCCATCAAGTGGGGGTTTTAATACCAGCGCTTTAACGTGGGCTAGGCTATGACAGTTTGGACTGGGTCTTATTTCGTTTGACTTGAAGTGGGTTTATTTGCAGTGCAATCATAACATTTATTTATTTGATTTGTTCCTGAGTTGAACTCTTGGTGTGCCGTGGACTATTTTTATTTTGTTAAATATCTTCCCAGCTAAGCCTTATCGAGTGCCCCGTTTTAGCTTTACAACAGACTGATTTTAAGGAAGACCATCCCCCTGACGAGATATCTGTTTTTATTCTAAGCTGCTGCTGTGATCGGCCGTCCCCGGCAGACGAAGGACTCGTCTGCTGCCTGTCTTCGGGAGCGAGGACAAGGGACAATTGAGGAGGACTGGAACTTCCATGAACTTTGCACCTTTTTTATCCATTGGATTAGTTATATATATATATTGTTGTAATAAAGGACACATTATTTTATTCTGCCTCCGCCTTGCATTTTGTTGTTGCTCCCCAACAGAAAAAGGGTTTTTATTAAAGACACCACCCGGTGACACACACACACATATACACACACACATATACACGCACACGCACACGCACACACACACACACACACACACACATATACACGCACGTGCACTAACGCACGCACACACAGACACACACGCACACACACACACCCACACACACACACACACACACACACACACAAACATCCATCTGGCTTACACTGTTAATTATTAATCTATCTTTCTCTCTCTCTCTCTCTCTCTCTCTCTCTCTCACACACACACACAGTATCAGTTCAGTCTACTCACTCTCACCAGCGAGGCAGCAGGTTATCTCCAACATGAACAGGTATTGTATCAACTCTTTCCATGACAGTTGAACGTGTTTGATTCTTCAGTCTGTTAATGTTTCCTGTTGATTGATGTAACAGTAATAACTGTAATAACTGTCAGACAGAAGAAGCCTCTGTGTGTGTGATCAGGAGGGGAAGTCTGCTTGCGTTGGA